>NC_058084.1:122828033-122989368 GCF_014858855.1 Bufo gargarizans
TATTTTAGTCACTAATTATTTTTTTCTTATTTCATTTACACTGCTTAAGGTTTTTAATATGTACCGAAATGCTAAATTGCCCCCCCCCCCCCTCCCCCAAACACACACATACTTCCCAGATTTGGACTACATTGTATCTCAACTGCTGGTGACCATATTGCATTTTCGGGGTTCAGATTTTTTTAACAATTATTCAGTTTCTTAATTTGGATTTTGGGGACTACAGTTGGAGGGTGGGCAATATTTGTTTTTTTAAGGAGGGTTTAAATGTTTTCTATATAATTCAATACGTTTTTTATATCTGCTCTCTAAGGTATAATTTTGAACCCACAGACCACAAATACAAAAAATGGATTGTTATGAGGCACATTATAATGTGTTTTTCCCAAGGCAAATCCAAGCCTCAATAACAGCTATACACATTTTTGCTGTGTGGTTTCTGCTGCAAATTTCTGCAAATTTGATATAACTAAAAAACACTAAACATTGGGCTATTCAGATGTTGCAAAATTTAGCCTGTGAGTGGTACCCTGGGGCTCCGTACTAAAAGATGGCAGAAAGAAACAGGCAAACATGGATGTAACTGGAACATTGACTTTACTGATTGCTCATTGGGCAGCAAGCATGGTAGTTACAATGTTCTTACAAGAGGCAACTGACTTGATGGTTAGATGCTAACATGGTCCAACAAGCTTAATAATTACAACAGTTTTTCAAAGAAGGCAGAGCCTTAGTCAGACATACAGTCTCTATAAGAGTTACCAGGCTTACTTTCTTGGGGGAATTTATCATAGGTTTATGATCTCCCCTGTGCTGCAGGAAGATGTCCACTCCTCATCAGTGCACTTGGAGAAAACACTACTTCAGCTCCTGCAGGCATAGATTTCAGGCTTCTTTCATGCCAAAAAACTGTTGTAAAAGAAGATAAATGTGTTGGACCCACTAGCCCCATCCCCACTTTTCATTAAAGTCTTGAGGGCACAATACAAAATGTTTGCTGTTTAAAAGTGGCAAACAACTGTGTTTGCTACTTTTTTTTCTGCCAGAAAACTGAATTTGTCCCCCTCAGAATGATGAATTTGTCCCTCTGTCTCTGCAGGTATTACACCCAAATTTCCTAGTTGACCATGCTGCTTGATGGTTCATGGCACGTCTGATGACACACTACTGAACAATATGCACAGCTGTCTAACAGGTCCAGGTATCTCTTTCCTCAAGACACATTGGTATACACACACTATTCATATGCCACTATTATACAACCATTACTTGTGGCAAGCTGTCTGGTGACTATCAGTTCAACTGGCTTTCCCACAGGTCCTCTGCTGCTCCAGGATGCAGGGGCTAGGAAGTAGCCATACTCTCTACTGTGGTTGCTTAGCTGTCTTGACCCTCTCTAGGCCCTGAGGTGGTTTACCAATAGGCAACCACCACATACCTCCACTTACTAGCTAGCTATCATGCAGGTTTGGCTGGCATTGTCTCTCAACTTTGGCAGCATCTATCAATTTCTCCCTCTTGTCTGCCTCTTACCACAAGGCTCCGATTAATACTTCTTATTATATTCTAGAAGTTAGAGAAATTTGTTATCTAACATAAGCCACCTTGATACATTTGGTTTCTATCTAGATATAAGTATATCCTGTCTACAGAATTAATGTACTTTCCCCATTGTGTTGTACCTATTGCTGGGCCAGAAGGGGAGGTGCATGACACAAAAATAGCACTAAATAGACATGTGCTATGTTATGCACTGCCCTTTCAGGCTTTGCAATAGGTATACATTTTGCATGGAGTGTTCCTTTACAAATTGCTTTGTGGGAATGGAAGATTATATGGACTACATTTTTAAAGGGTTTTTCCATGAGTTTAATATTGATTGCACACTTGCCAATCAGTTGTTTGAAGAGGCACTGTTACTCTGGTGAGTGCCACGTCCCCTTTCTAGGCCGGTGACGTCAAGAGGGCTTCTGACTTCAGAACGAATTGTATGGAGCTGGCGAATGAGACTGATGACTGATGATCACTGATAAAGTCACTGCACCCGCCCAGCATTATAACGTGGTGACGGCACATGTTAGTTTGCGCAAGAATTGGCGCATTTTATTCAATGAAGATGCCCTTGGCATCCTCTCTGCCATCAAATGGATGATGTGAGTATGTTTTGTTTTAGTTCTTTTTACCGCCATTTCGGGAAAATATTTATTCGGTACCACGAAGAGCCAAGAAATTCAGATCGACTTCCACTTCATTAACTTCGATTCACTCAACACTAAAAATAATATAAAAGTCATGGCTTATGTCTACCAGTTATCTCTATGGACAAAATACAGTGCATTTATTCCACAATGCATGTTCAAACCCATGAAGGTGTAATATGAATACCTAAGACAATGTATAATCCACAGGGACCTGAGCTGAGGAGTGCTAGTTACTGTAAGTTGCTATTAGCAAGTATGTGCCACAAATTCCTTGTGAAAGCCGGTAATACATTGACGATCCTCTCACAAGAGTTTATTTGTTTGTTATCCTTACTATTTAATGCTTATTCACCTTTTCCCACTTACTCTCTAGGTACTCGTTTAGAAGGATGGGTTTACTTTCATAGAGTCACATTTAATTTATCTGGTGCGATAATTTGTATTTCCCCCATCATCTCACAGACTTTAGTTCATTATACTATTGTTTCACATGAATAATTTAGCAAAGTTTGGATTGATTGACTCTAATTAACTAAAACTTGTTCCAGGCTGTGCATCTATTGTCATGCTAGCTAGCCACAAAGCCCCAAACTGTTCAGTAATGGCAATAAGAAGCGTATTGATTTTTAAACCAAAATGTGCAAAAAATGAACTTGTCACAAATTGACTTAAAAAGTAAGACAGCACAGTACAAGGAAGCCTGGTGTGAAGTCGGGAGGAAAAAGAACATATGAAGGTCATGAATGGAATTGGTGCAGACAGTTCTATGTATGTATTAGGAAATGTGTATTAGGCCTCCTTTTTGTGGCTTTCTTTTGCTTTTTCAACTTCTATAGCTTATGAAGAAATGCCACACTGAGGGTCCATTCACACGTCCATAGTGTATTGCGGATCCGCAATACACCCGGTCGGCACCCCCCAATGAACGGCCTATTCTTGTCCGCAATTGTGGACAAGAATAGGACAGGTTCTATTTTCTTGCAGAGCAGCGGCCCGGAAGTTCGGGGCCACACTCCAGAAATGAGGATGTGGAGAGCACATAGTGTGCTCTCCGCGTCTCTTCCAGCCCCATAGAGAATAATTGGGTCCGTACCTGTTCCCGATATTGCGGAACGGATGTGGACCCATTTGCGGACGTGTGAATGGACCCCAAGGGCTTCTGCACATGACCGCAGCCGTTTTTGCAGTCTGCAAAACATGAATACTGGCTCTGGGCATTCTGCATTTTGTGGAACCGAACGTCTGGCCCATAATAGAACTGTCCATAATGCGGGCAAGAATAGGACATGTTTTAAATTTTTGCAGGTGCCACGGAGTGGACATATGGATGCAGACAGCACACAATGTGCTGTCCGTATTTTTTGTGGCCTCATTGAAGTAAATGGGTCCACATGCAACTCGCAAAAAAAGCAGATTGGATGCAGACCAAAAATACGTGTGCATGAGTCATAAGAGATACACATTCAGATACAAGGATCGCTATACCAGACCCCTTTTTGCAATTTATTTAAACTCTGTGCAACAATATATTGTCTTATGGGCGTTTTTACACAGTTCTCACCACTCGGGAGCATGGCGGGGGCCGATGTAAATTTACTAACATTTACACCTGCTCTGGGTTTTTGCCTAGACTTCTGTTTGGGAAAAAGTGTGTGAAAAACAGGCTAGAAGAACAATGTTTGACTAAAAAAAAATCTTTTAAAAAAGAAAAGAAAAAAACTCTTGTGCGACAGCAGTCTCAACTGGGTTGACACATAGGGAGACATTAACTAAAACTGGCATTTTACATGTTTATCTCAAAGGGATTGTCCACTTTCTGTTTATTGTTGATCAATATGTTTGTAAGATGATTATATGGCGCTTACTAATATAGCGTTTATTGAAATTCTGTGGCATTTTCTATATTTCATAAGGTATGCTGCCTTGTTTACAAAATCTTTTGTGCTGTCCACACAGAGGTCCTGTCCATAAAATGGCTGCTGATGGAGGTTCATGTGAAAATCACCTCCATGTGATGCCGCCGCCATTCAGACACACTGCACCTGCTCTACACACCCAACAGAACAAGACCTCTGTGTGGACAGCACAAAATACATTGTAAACAAGGGGTCATACCTTATTAAATCTAGAAAATGGTGCAGATTTTTTTTTTTGGGGGGGAAGTGGAAACTGGTGCTCCACACCCCAACAGATGCCAAACTTTGCAACTTTTAAGCTCCATAGTTTTTTGTGGTGTCCTTTTTTGTCTGTTTTGCTGTGTTTCTGTATTGCATCCAGAAGGTCTGATCTCCTTAGCTAATACTGTATGTTGCTGCTCTTTTACCTCATGCAGATCTGAGCAGCAAATGCTCATATAATATGCAGTGTACTTCATATGTGAGGTCTAAGTGTGAAATCAAGGAATTCTGCACAATATTCACCCCGTTTCACACAGATTTTGCTTCTTTAGAATTCCGACAGGTCCGCTGTGCAAATACGGGAGCTGACCTGCCACGTGTGGCTATACCCCAAGACCGATTCCAGATAAACGTAAATATGGTCACATTTTTGTGCATATATTGCTACAAGAAAATTTAGACTATCACATTCATATTCATAGTCACAGGTGCATATCCATCAAGCAAACGTGGTTGATAATAAAATGGCTGCACAACATTTCACATACAAACAATAGAGCTGAGAAATGGGGATCACGTTTGCTTGATGGATATGCATCTGTGACTATGAATATGAATGTGCTAGTCTACATTTTCTTGTAGTATATAATGAGGGCAGCGGCCTCTTTTAGACTGAGCAACGCCCATCTGCCTGGGGCTTCTGAGCAGAGTATAGATGTAGCTGGTTCCTACTCTGCCCTGGAAATTTTTAGGCTTAGGTAAGTCCAAGAGAGGTGGTATATTAGTGTCAGGTACCCATCTGCGGAAGCCACCTTGACACCTGGTAGATGGGCCTGACACGTTTGATCAAAAATGTGCGCAAAGTGCTTCTATTTTTCCATTTATAGTAGGTTTTGTACCACTTTAATTTAGAATGATCCCCATTTCTCAGCTCTATTGTTTGTATGTGAAATGTTGTGCATATATTATGGCAGCAAATCCTGGCCTGTCTGCAGGTCTACTGATCTAGATTAACAGCATTAGACCTAGTTTACACACATTTTGGTGGTGGTTTTTCTGTTTATTATGTTTGCATCATGCGTTTTTACCAGCTTTTCCAAGTCCTATAGAGAAGCTTATGGGTAAGATTCCATAAAATGCACCATACCTAGAGTTATCTGTCACAGTGGATACAAAGATGGAGCCTGACTACAAGTCTATCTTTCATTTACTCACACCCTAATCACAGAGTTAGAACTTGGGACCATTTTATATTTATTTCTATTCTCCTGACTGGATACAGAGCAGTCCTTCTGCATGGATATGAGCATTCTACATCTAGTTATCTCTATATAGCAGTTTGCATTTCGTATAGCGCACACATTCATTACATGGCCTCTCAGACAACAGCGCTTTATTAATCAATGATGCTGCAGGGTTCAAAAAATAAGCTGTATATTCCCAAGTGTGATACATAGACAATATGAAGAATCGTGTACTGTTTATCACCAGTTAACAAATAACTGCCTAGAAACATATGCTTTGTGTCTTCTACTCCGCTGTACATCTGCTCTGCAGACACTTGAGAGTTTGTGCTATTGCTAAGATGGTGCAATAAGATTAGTTTTTTCATACTCCTGTAGAACATGTAGAAGTGTATACAGGTGTCCTAAAGGGAACTGGTGCCTTGCAGTGCTGGGGTCCCAGGTTCAAATCCGACCAAGGACAACATCTGCATGGAGTTTGTATGTTCTCTCTGTGTTTGTGTGGGTTTCTTCTGGTCACTTTGGTCTTCTCCCACACTCCAAAGACATATTGATAGGGACCTTAGATTGCGAACCCCATTGGGGACAGCTTAATGCAAATGTAAGGCACTGCGGAATATAGTAGCACTATATAAGTGCGTAAAATAACTAAATAAATAAACTGTCATTTTGTACATATAGTTGTATCTGCAAGCAACATGTTACAGAGCAGAATGAGCTAAGCAGATATACAGCTTTATGAAGGGAAGATTCAGTATAACTTGTATTTAATTAAATAAACTCTCTGCTTATTCTGAGCTTAGGAGTCCAGTGGGAGGTCCTGTTCAGTGATTGACAGCAATATCTGTATACACTCTTTTGGGTAACGATGTCAATCACTGAGAAGGACTGATCCATGTCTACTGAGCCAAGAAAGAACAGAGATTTAAATAAATGAAATCAAGTTATAATAAATATGAAGTGGCTCAGCTCCTCCTGCTTTATTACATGCTACCTACCTCTGGGAAATTTGTGTGGATGCTTGGAGGGGGAAGGGGGGGGGGGGCAGATTCATGCATTTAGCTTTATAGTGGGCTCTCAGAATTAATTTTATCTATCTAGCTATCCTTTTCATACTGTATGTACTAATAGTAATAAATACAGCAGAAACAAAAACAGCTATAGAAAATGGAGGTATATACTGTACTTGCAGTGGTGTGTGAGAAATTACACGTAGCAATAGCACGCCACAATATAGTAATGAAATATAATATTTTATTAAATCATAATAAAATCAGACAAACATAATGAGAAATTAAAGTTGGTAATCAATTACAATATAGTGGTTGTGACGGACCGCCTGCCACCAGGACTGGGTGCCTCTGTCGAACGATGCTCCTAGTGCTCGCCAAGGACCATCAGCACCGCACTTGACACAATTACCACCGCAAAGCTTGGTTTGGGGTTTCGCCGTCTTCCACCCACCCTGGACCCAAGGCCGGGCTCCAGCTTCCAGTTGGTGAACCTCTCCTTAGTCCAGAGAGCCGAACAGGAACAGCTCTTACAAAAGAGCTAGTGATTATACTCTGGAGAATATAGTGATTATAGCAATCCCCAGAGTGTAGTTCTCCAACCCCCCAAACATGAGCCCAGACTCTTAATGAAGGGTAGAACAGGACACTTTAATGCCAGCTAGCACTCACAATTTATACAATTCCACATGCACAAACATCCCCTCCCCAGTGTCTTAATGAAAGAATAGGGAGAGAGTAGACACATGCAATGGGATTATGTCCTGAGTGTATCAGAGGGTGATCTACTCCTCTACAACGGAGTCAGCTACTTAATCCCATCACTAACACAATAGAACAAATAGACAAACACATTCCTTGGGAGTCTCAGTGCAGAGTTAACCCTTATTGTGTTGCTGGGTTCACCCCTGCACCTTTAATGGGCAATAGGAATGATATGGCCTATAATACTCCACACATAAATCAGGGTTAATAGTTCCTTGTAACCCCAAGAGACGGGGGGGGGGGGGGGGAAGGAGGAAGGAGGCTAGCCCTCAGGCCTCTCCAGCAGCCCCAGTGACGGTTCAGTTCGTCACAGTGGTAATCAGAGATACAAAAGGAAGTGGTCATACAAGGACCAATGTACACAAATGACACAGGCTGTGTATAAGGCTGTGTATACATCACATTTTTTATCCCATGTTCAACGTATACATTAAATGGATGGCGTACAGTGATAGCCGTCATCACTGGGTTCCAATGTAAAAAGAAAATGCATTCATTAATATACATGTTTTTTTTGCTAGACTCTGCAGGATAGAAAAGTGTAGTGTACTAGGCTTTCACCCCCCCCCCCCCCAACCATGTATATGTTAAATGTGGGTAAATAAAAAAATTATATGAACAGCCCCTTTGATATGACAATACTTGCAATGTGCAAAATGTATGACTCCTATATCAAAAATAAATGAAAGCATAATGCAATGGTAAAATTAAAACAATGAATACAGACCGCTATGCCGCTCCACCACAATGTACATTTTACCAACAGCTTCCTTCAGGGTACCCCCCACTCTACCACTTTGTGACAGAGAAAGCTGAAAAGTTGCTAATTTTGTGACAAACCAGCATTTGCAATAAAATTAGTGATGCCAGAAAACTGAAGTAGAGCTATAATAAACGATCCTCTGACAGCACTCACTAAAATAGAATCCAATATTCTAAAGCAGAAGATTGCAGTACTTACTCCGCTGAACATGCAGTGCTATATATAATGTTTTTTTGTTTTTTTCATTCTTGCCTTGATATTTTAATTTCCAGCTTATTGCTGGGAATTCACCTAAAATGCCCAGTTCAATCGACAGGAAGTATAAATACATTGAAAAAAATGGTATCTGATGGACATTTTCATCACAACCAGTGATGGTCAGTTCGCAGTGTTCGCCAGCGAATACATGCGGGCTGCCATCTTGACTCACCCGTCCGGCGATGCACTGGTAAGCCCTTACGGGAGCAGGTCTGAAATCAAATGCGGTCACCGGGAGCAGGCAGTTCCGAGAACAGCCCGATGAACGCCCCCGGCGGCTGTTCTTGGAACTGCCTGCTCCTGGTGACCACATTTGATTTCAGACCAGCTCCCGGCACAGGTAAGCGCTTACCTGTGCGTTGCCGGATGGGTGAGTCAAGCAGGCAGCCCGCATGTGCCCGCATGTGCGAACTGACCATCACTGATCACAACAATCACAGTACCTATTCATCTATGTTTGTACAAAAGTTTAATTGTAACTGCAAATGTATATTTGAGCAACATTTAGTGATCCTGCTAATGGTCATATTTTATGGAGGCAGAAGCAAGTTTTATCACTGATAAGTTTTATCTTCTCCAGGATGCTTCTCCTTCCTTCATGTTAACAAACAACCTATAACCTGATTGTCAATAACAACTACAGTCATTGCCTTGTGTCTTCAGTGTCCTATCAGCTATGAAACCTGCAACTTGGCTCTATATTTCACTCTATTTGACTGACATTGAAAATACGATGTAAATATACCTAACGCCATTCTTTTATAAATAGGTTTTCCCAGAAAGTCAAAGAAATTCTCAGGAAGGAAACCCATGTCCTTTTAATATATTACGACCATTTAAATCCTGGACATATCTAATCAATTGGAGCTATTGATTCATGAAATTATGTATTGGCATATAGATAACCTGTACATGTATAGAACTTGAGCCGGCGGTAATGAGTGTAGAAATCCATGCATTTGTTTTCGCAGTCAGTAGAGTCCCGTTGTGCTCAGATTGCAAGCTCTTAGGTCGGGTTTAAATCTTTAATTTTGATAATCATGTGGCTGAACTAACTACAGTGGTCCCTCAAGATACAATATTACAAAGGAAATGTTAGGGTGGCTCACCCCCTATGACTCTGAATAGGTGCTTAAACCTGAGATTGAATCACCCTATTCAATACATACACAATAAATAAAATGGACTAAAATAGGCAAGCTCTCAAACCACCATGGAGCAGGCACACTATTGAATACTAATAATATAGGGTAAATTGCAAAAAGGTCACAATAGAATACAACACTAAAATATACAATGAATGAAACAATAAAATTCAATATAAAATCGCTAAGGAATAAGGTGCAAGGTAAGTTCCTGTCGAAATAAATATACCAATATGTCCTTATTGATGCATCTGGTATTATTGCTGGATTGCTGGCAGCCTGCACGCTATGGTCTAGCGTTACATCCAAACCACAAGTAACAGTTTTTTGTAGCTGCAGTATATTGGCAGTGTGCGGATAAATAGTTGCTCACTGAGTACTCACCCCACCTGATGGTATACGATCTTCACACTGGCTGGTGTGCGCTCAGGTGTATGCATTCCGGGCGGATCAATACCTGTATTGAGGTCAGACTTTCATGCAGTTGTCTGGACTGCCTCTGTGTCCCTCTCCGTGCACAGTTCTCGTGGGAATTTGAATGCGAGATCACGGGTTCAGATCACTTTTTGCCTTAACTTCTTGTATTGCTGAAGGATCGTCTCACTAGATTCGGTCGTAGAGTTTAAAATCGCATGGCCATGCTTCGATTTATTGTGGAATCTTTCAGAGCATCGGTATACAGCACCAGACGCGTTTCGAGTTCTTGCTGACCTCTTCCTCAGTGGTTAACCACTGAGGAAGAGGTCAGCAAGACCTCGAAACGCGTCTGGTGCTGTATACAACTGCATGAAAGTCTGACCTCAATACAGGTATTGATCCGTCCGGAATGCATACACCTGAGCGCACACCAGCCAGCGTGAAGATCATATACCATCAGGTGGGGTGAGTGCTCCGCGAGCAACTATTTATCCGCACACTGCCAATATACTGCAGCTACAAAAAACTGTTACTTGTGGTTTGGATGTAACGCTAGACCATAGCGTGCAAGCTGCCAGCAATCCAGCGATAATACCAGATGCATCAATAAGGACATATTGGTATATTTATTTTCGACAAGAACTTACCTTGCACCTTATTCCTTAGCGATTTTATATCAAATTTTATTGTTTTATTCATTGTATATTTTAGTGTTGTATTCTATTGTGACCTTTTGTAATGTACCCTATATTATTAGTATTAAATAGTGCGCCTGCTCCATGGTGGTTTGAGAGCTTGCCTATTTTAGTCCAAGATACAATATTAATTGGTTCGAGGACGACCATTTTTGAAACCATTGTAACTTGAGTAATCGGTTCCAAAGCCCCAAAATGTCATCCAAGATAAGAGAAAATGAAAATTTAAGAAAAAGAGGCAGATAACGAAGACAGATAAAACAAGTCCTTGTCAGGAATAGCTGCAAACTATCAACTAATACAACTATTTTACCAGAGAAGAGGCTTTGATTGGTTGGATCTGAGTCTTAGGCATTGTATGTTGAGTCTAGTTTTGACTTACGATGGGTCAGAAAGGACCATTGTATGCTGAAAATATTGTATCCTGAGGCCATTGTATCTTGAGGGATCACTGTGCTTCCATAAAGAGTTTTCCCAGTAGGTGTTTCAGTGACCTACATGGAAAAAAAGAAACATTGGGGGGGGGGGGATTTATTAAAGACAAACATTTTAGGCCGGTCTTTGATCCTCTGTGCCATTGGAGGATGTGGAGGCGCAGCTGGCAAAGATTTCAGTCATTATTTACCCCAGAAAATAATGTTATATGTGCCAGTGTTGGTGGCCCTACCAGTCTCCACCCTAAATACTCCCTGTTTTTTGCAAAGTGGCAAGGGCAGTGTAGAAATGCCAGTTGCACCTACATTGAGGCACAATGGTGTTTAAAAAGTAGCAAACCGCCAGGTCATTTTTACCCCCAAAAGACTGTTGTAAGCGGAATAATAAATTCACCCTAAAATCTCTATTGAATACTATTTGACCTAGTCTTATTAATAAATTATTATATCTCACAGAAACAGGGAACCAATCCAAACCATAATACCATATATCAAAAACATCACTTTCCTATAGAAAGCCTGCAATAAGCTCATTTAAAAACAGTGGACAGGAGTGTTTTCCAGAAGAAATAATAAAGAGGGAGTTTAATCAAGACCGCCGTGTGCCACGCAGGTCTCATTGGTCTGGTTGAAAATTGTGTCAACTCATAGCTAGCTAGAATAGATTTCAATCATTTATGCCAGGAAACTGGTGTGAATGATAATAATGTGCTAGGGCCGATGGACCCGCCCATGCCCCACCTTAACCACGGCCCCTTTCTGGAAAGTAGTGGGTGGCATAAAAATGCAAGTTTTTTTAATATGCTGTATGACCACATTTTAGCATCATTATTAGGTTATGTGCACACTGCATGTAATCCCTATGAAAAATGTCTAATATATATCTAGAGTATTCATGGAGCTCCTAGAGATCCATTTACACCACAGAGGCCTTTTTTACCTGCATAGTAGAGGTCAGCAGGCTGTGCTTCCCCATACAGAAGGACACCGTAAAAAAACTATTTTATGCTTTGCTTAGGATCCCTGTTGGACTGAGGGTCCTTGGGCCCACCTAAGAAAATTATTCTTGGGGTCCGATCCCCATATTATCAATAAATTCTAATAGGTTTTGAATCAAAGAAATAGACCCTAGTGGTAAGGTTTTTATCTCTTGGGGCCCACTATGGCATTAGAGCCTAGGCCCACCAGAGGAACCTTTGGTACTCTGGTGGGCCAATCTGACATACTGTCTACAGCATTGCATTTTCATGGTGACAGGTTCTCTTTAAACTTTTTTACACCTTTTTTCTCCTACTAGGGGATTTGATCATGCCTGATCACTAGTATAACGGCAGTGTATTGTCTTTCAGCATAAGGGTTGATTCACATGTGGGACTGCTTCATCGCTATGCTGTAAATGTACAGTCATTTGCATTAAGGTCTTCCAACTTGTACTGTCACAGGGCAGAAAAGTGTTAAGATAATGTGGTAGATTTCCTGTTGGTCTTATGTAAAGCCACAGATAAGTTGTGTTATTGTATGTCACCATGTCATGCCTCTGTTAACACCTTCCCTCAGAGGGTATTTACAACCGGAGGAATCAGGAAGATTTGCCGAAGTAGACATCTGATGAAGGGTTATGACATGGCACTGTATAGGCCACTCTTCTGGCATGAAGTGTGAAAAACAATACAATATTAATAATTAACACACAATACATTTTCCCAGATGTGAACTTATTAGTGTGAAATATCTTTTACAATAAATAGTAGGTCTCAGTGGAGAATAATTTCCATTATGCGGTATGAATGGAATATATACGATGCCTGGGGTCCCACTAGCTACAGCTTTCTTCTGTGCTATTAGGCAGTTTGTGCAAATCTTCCCTTTCTCTTTGTCCTTTCCTTTCTCTTACTGATGTCTTTCCTGTCTACTCATTTGTTTAATTTACCCCCTGCTCACAATCCCCGCAGCTTCGAGATATAGACCTATCTACCCAGAGTCAGGCTGTAATTATTACCAAAGGTGCCTTTACTATAGTGTGATTTGAAGGGCTGTGCCTTTAATTATCTTGTGTTTAATATTTGTAATGAATGTAGATCAATGTGTATATATCTGTCTATCTATCTAATCTATCTATCTATCTATCTCACTCATATCTATCTATCTATCTATCTATCTATCTAGCTATCTGTCACGACCATGGTTATGGTCCTGACTCTTTGGTCGCATGCGGTTGTCAGAGGTCTGTTTTATGTTGTCAGCCACAGGTGAGGGCTCTGGGTTTGTTGCCTCACGTGTGGTTGCCGCTGGCAACATATGGTGCTTGGCAGTGTAGCAGCTGGAGCTGGTTGCTGGGCTTCTCACTGTCTATGCATGCGGTTGCCTATGGCAACGTGTCTTTGTATGTGTGCACTTTGTCCTTTGGTGTGCACGGGGTTTATTGTGTGTGTGCACTGTGACATTTTCCTGTCACCTGCGGTTGTCTGCGGCAACGTGTTCTTTGTGTACATGTGGTGGTAGTGTCTCAGCCTTCTGGCTGGCTCCCAGGACATGGTTTCCACACATGTCGTTGCCGGCGGTAACAGCTGCAGTCTTATAGTTGTTTGTACACTTCCCCTTTTATGTGGCTGTCTTCCCTTGCCTAGTGTAGGAAGGGTTAACTCCCTTCTTAGTGTGTGAACACTGGGTGTGTCTGTGTGTGGGTGTGGCTACTTGGGCCTATATAGCTTCTGCTGTGATCAGAGGTCTGAGGGGTACTTCAGCCATGGTTAGCTGGAGTCATCCTCCTGGTTATATACCATCTGCCAGTGGGGGCCACCCTTGTGGTCATAAAACTTTGTTATACATGATGTTATGAAGGTGTGTCTTTGGTCTCCTTGTTTTTTGCAGCTTATGGTCCTGGGTTCCTGTGTGATGTGTGGTGTGTGCTGTGTCCGTTTGTGTTCTTGTGGACAGCAGTGCTTCTGCATGGGTTCCAGGCTTTGTGTCTGTGGCAGGTAGGTGTTGTACTTGTTGCATTTACCTGCCATTGCCATAAGCTGTTTATGTTTCCCTTTCTTTGTAGCTTGGCCAGTGAGACTCCTGTTCGTCTGTATCTAGGAGGAACAGGTAGTCTTACCCTGCTCCTAGTTGAGGGCCACCCTGAGGGCTAGTAGGAATTTTAGGTTCCGGAGTATGAGCCCTCCTACCATCAGGGTCGGCTCATACGGCTAGGAGACAGGGTCAGAATAAGGGATGTGATAGGAGGTGACCTGCTCCCTGATTCCTGTCCTGGCCTTGCAGCGACCAACATCTTTTGGCATCGCACGGCTGAGGGTTTTCCCCATCCTCAGCCGTGACACTATCATCAAAAAAGGAAAAGCAGCACACTCAAAACATTACATAATTAACGGGTGCAATTCCTCAACATCACAGACCAGGATCCAGTACTTGATACAATAAGGAAAAACAGGAAGCACTCCAAAATAAAGTGAAATGAAGGGATGTCTTTATTGACCAATGTTTCAGCTCAATTCAATGGAGCCTTTGTCAAGCAATGTGCCATATGCTAAATAGCATGTATACACACACACACACACACACGTATCAATCACATCATAAAGTGCATCATCAATCAATAAAGTGTCATAATACAGTAATGATCTCAGATATAATCATGTATCGCAGAAGTGTGAAAACATCATGACATTGTACTGTTCTCCATATTACAGTGAAATCAGAGCTCAATAATAAATAAGTGCTAATTTTAATAGGTGTTAATATGTGGAGAGAGTGTGTCTGTGATAATCAATAAATTAAATATGTAATGTACTAGCTCATCCTGCCGCAGACCCCCAGTTGACCAACGAATAGTATTGGCGTCCCTTACTATCGCGGTGTAAAGACATGCCATTGTAACATGCACGCCAGGAGGAAGAAAAAACACATCAAAGATGGCTGCCTGCATGAAGCCTGCATATGCATCAGGCTAAACAGTCGACAAATGCACAGAAATGGCAGAGCCAGAGCTCCACGATGTATATTCTCTTAAAGGCTATGTATACCTTCGGGGACAATTTATTTTTTTTATATTTTTTTTATGATTGCATTTTACTCATTTTTGGGCTAAAAATCATTTTTTCAATTGGTCTTTATAAAAAATATTGAGCCGTTCTGTCACAAATGGTTAACTGTTTTTCTAGCTGTGTGAATGGTACTTTCACATCATCTAATAACCCTTATCTCTAAATTACTACATGTCATAAACATTTATTTAAGCCACATTTTTATCAGTAAGATAAAAATTGAGCTTTACTGAGTGTTTAGAAGGTGAGAGATCAGAGATAAGGAGCCCGTCAGCTCCCTTCCTGATGAAAGTACATATCCTACTAGTAGATAAACTCAAATCTGTGCAGGGAAAATGGCTCATTATTTTTAATACAGACCAATTGACAAAATGATTTTTAGCTCAAAATGAGTACAATGCAATAATAAATAAATAAAAAATGCCACCAAAAGTGTACATAGTCTTTAATCCAATGTGTCTGCACCAGAGCAAAGTTGGCGCTGGTATATATGTCAGCCAGAACAATTTAAACATATATATATAGCCAACTTGTGCCCATGTCTAAGAAAGGACCCCTTACTGCCATCAGAGAAACCAGGTATTAACTTTTCCTGAAAGAGGGAAAGGAGACATACATAGGGCACCATCAAGTATCCCAGATCTCCATATCTACCAAAGGAGGTTCAACCAGTTATTAAATCCAAGGGTTCACATACTTTTTCCACCTGCACTGTGAATGTTTACATGGTGTGTTCAATAAAAACATGGTAACATTAAATTCTTTGTGTGTTATTAGTTTAAGCAGACTGTCATTGTCTATTGTTGTGACTTAGATGAAGATCAGATCACATTTGATGACCAATTTGTGCAGAAATCCATATCATTCCAAAGGGTTTACATACTTTTTCTTGAAATTGTATCTATATATCTAATCATTTATCAATTATATTTCTAATATTTATCTATCTAATATATATATATATATATATATATATATATATATATACTGTATATATATATATAGTAAAAAAAATACTGATTGAGGGAGATCACACTAGAAAAAAATGGATATTAAAGGGTTCTCTGTCTTGTTTGGATCACCCAGAGTCCAATAATAATAAAATATTTGTATACCAGTAAGGCAGGAACACGTAATACTGATTGCTGTAGGAAACACAGTTTATTTAAAACTTCTCACTCCTCGTATTTAATCAAATATAAGCTGAGCACATAAATTAAAATATTTGCTGAGTACATAGAGTTAAAAACATGCTGAGTACATATGAATTAAAAACCAAAAAGAAATAAAAAATGACACATCTAATAAAATCATAGATAACGAAATCACCCAAAGACAAAAAAAGAAGGTTATGAAAATATACGGTTATTTCATATATGCTGGATACATAATAGAACACTATCTATTTTACTTGTGTGTATTGTATATAGGAGCCAGTAAAAGGTAATGTAAAGCTGACTCACAAATGCCAGATATGCTGGTCTTGTATACATATATATATGTATGTATATTTCAGCAAGATATATAGTGGATGCCAGAGAGCCGTATATGCCGCAGTGTTTGTTTCTGTATCTCCGCGCGCTGTTTGGAGCGATCGCGTGATCCAACCATGTGATCGCATGGGAGGTCAGATGATTAGAGTTCCGTGTTCAATCCTCTGTGCACAGAGGATGAGCTGTAGAAGTATAGCACTATTATAATAAAATGTCTGTGTACTTCACTTGGTCCGGACCTGGCAATTTCTAGCTGGATGACATAGAATAATTCCAAACGCGTTTCGGGGCTTCTTGCTAAGGTATATATAATGTATATACTGTATAATGAAATATACATTGGGAAATACAAATAAAAATCGGGGTCAGGCTGTTTCTTTACCAGCACCCCGATCTTCCCTTGACCTCAGCTCCATCTATCCACTTATCAGAATCCTCCCCCCTCTAGACCAGCCTTCACATGATTGTCTACCTTTCTTTACTATAGGGGTGAATTAAAACTATATGGGACATTTCAAAACTTTTGCTTTATGTATTTTTATTTCTATTATTTTTTTATCCTTATTTTATATTTTTATTAGTATCTCCGAATGTATATTTCATTATATATACATTATATATACCTTATTAACAGTATATCTCTATGAAAAATAGTCAATGAAGGACTTACTCTATTCAAAATCTGTAAGGAATGAAAATAAAACAAGAAACACTACAAAACACACTACCCTTTTTAGGACAACATCAGAATTGGGATACTATATTTGCATAGATGCTAATGGAAGCACTAAATACTAATAAAGGGACACTATTTCTCATGATTCAGTTCTGGTTTTATACCTAATCTTGAAGATTCGGATTCCACCTTTTAGAGCCAATCTATATGAAACCCTATAAAAGGGGAACTGGAAATGACACAGACTTTAAGCCACTGATGAAGGAGCAAGAAGCCCCGAAACACGTTTGAAGTTATCCAGCTAGAAATTGCCAGGTCCGGACCAAATGAAGTACACAGAAATGTTACTATAATAGCGCTATACTTCTACAGCTCATCCTCTGTGCACGGAGGATTGAGCAGGTGATCGCTCCAAACAGCGCACGGAGATACAGAAACAAACACTGCGGCATATACGGCTCTCTGGCGTCCACCCTAAATAAGACGAAACATCATACAGGAGTAAGGTGAGAGCCGCAGCCAAGGCATATATTATTTAGGCCTTATGCACACAACAGTATTTTTTCACGGTCCGCAAAACGGGGTTCCGTTGGTCCGTGATCCGTGACCGATTTTTTGTCCGTGGGTCTTCCTTGATTTTTGGAGGATCTACGGACATGAAAAAAAAGTCGTTTTGGTGTCCGCCTGGCCGTGCGGAGCCAAACAGATCCGTCCTGAATTACAATGCAAGTCAATGGGGACGGATCCGTTTGACGTTGACACAATATGGTGCAATTGCAAACGGATCCATCCCCATTGACTTTCAATGTAAAGTCAGGAGTCCCTTTTTAACTTGAAGCGCCCCCATCACCATGGGAACGCCTCTATGTTAGAATATACCATCGGATTTGAGTTACATCGTGAAAACTCATATCCGACAGTATATTCTAACACGGAGGCGTTCCCATGGTGATGGGGACGCTTCTAGTTAGAATATACTACAAACTGTGTACATGACTGCCCCCTGCTGCCTGACAGCCCTAAATCTCTTACAGGGGGCTATGATCAGCTCTAAAAAGCTTTTATGCAGACGGATCTTCGGATCCGTCTGTATGAAAGTAACCTACGGACACGAATCACGGACACGGATGCCAATCTTGTGTGCATCCGTGTTTTTTCACGGGCCCATTGACTTGAATGGGTCCGTGAACTGTTGTCCGTCAAAAAAATAGGACAGGTCCTATTTTTTGGACGGACAGGATACACGGATCACGGAGGCGGATAACAAACGGTGCATTTTCCGAGTTTTCAACGGACCCATTGAAAGTCAATGGATCCGCAGAAAATCATGGAATACGGAACAACGGCCACGGGTGCACACAACGGTCGTGTGCATGAGGCCTTATCCGCAGGTCTGATAGCTAAAAACAAACAATTGGACCACAAAATGAAACTGCTATCAGAATAATGTGATTCGAATGCTATCTGAGCACTGAACATTTAGTATACAGCCGGTAGCTACTTGGTTTGATCCTGTTGGATATTATATCTCCTTGGGGGCGTGTTGGATGCCATTTTCTTCAATATACAGTCAAGTCCATAAATATTAGGACATCTACACAATTCTAACATTTTTGGCTCTATACATCACCACAATGGATTTGAAATGAAACTAACAAGATGTGCTTTAACTGCAGACTGTCAGCTTTAATTTAAATCAGGTGAATGGTGTAGGAATTACAACAGTTTGCATATGTGCTTCCCACTTGTTAACCCCTTAGGGACACAGCCTTATTTCACCTTAAGGACCAGGCCATTTTTTGCAAATCTGACCAGTGTCACTTTAAGTGGTGAACTTTAAAACACTTTGACTTATCCAGGCCATTCTGAGATTGTTTTTTTCGTCACATATTGCACTTCATGACAGTAAAAAATAATTCATTTTTATTTAAAAAAAATACCAAATTTACAAATATATATCCAAGTTTCAATTTCTCTATACATAGTAATACCTACAAAAATAGTTATTACTTTACATTCCCCATATGTCTACTTCATGTTTGGATCAATTTGGGAATGATACTTTATTTTTGGGGGATGTTACAAGGCTTAGAAGTTTAGAGACTCACATAATAGAAACCACCCAAAAATGATCCCATTCTAGAAACTACACCCCTCAAGATATTCAAAACTGATTTTACAAACGTCGTTAACCCTTTAGGTGTTCCACAAGAGCTAATGGCAAATGGTGATAAAATTTCAGAATTTAGATCTTTTGGCAAATTTTCAATTTTAATCCATTTTTTTCCAGCAACAAAGCAAGGATTAACAGCCAAACAAAATGCTATATTTATTGCCCCGATTCTGTAGTTTGCAGAAACACCCCATATGTGGCCGTAAATTACTGTACGGGCACACAGTAGGGTGTAGAGGGAAAGGTGCGCCATATGGTTTTTGGAAGCCAGATTTTGCTGGACTGGTTTTTTGACACCATGTCCCATTTGAAGCCCCCCTGATGCACTCCTAGAGTAGAAACTCCAAAAAAGTTACCCCATTTTAGAAACTACGGGATAGGGTGGAAGTTTTGTTGGTACTAGTTTAGGGTACATATGATTTTTGGTTGCTCTATATTACACTTTTTGTGCGGCAAGGTAACAAGAAATAGCTTTTTTGGCACCGTTTTTTTATTTACAACATTCATCTGACAGGTTAGATCATGTGGTAATTTTATAGAGCAGGTTGTCACAGACGCGGCGATACCTAATATGTATACAATTTTCTTATTTATGTAAGTTTTACACAATGATTTCATTTTTGAAACAAAAAAAAAACATTTTAGTGTCTCCATAGTCTAAGAGCCATAGTTTTTTCAGTTTTTGGGTGATTATCTTAAGTAGGGTCTCATTTTTTGTGGGATGAGATGATGGTTTGATTGGCTCTATTTTGGGGTGCATATGACTTTTTAATCACTTGCTATTACACTTTTTGTGACATAAGATGACAAAAAATTGCTTTTTTTTACAGTTTTTATTTTTATTTTTTTACGGTGGTCACCTGAGGGGTTAGGTCATGTGATATTTTTATAGAGCCGGTCGATACAGACACGGCGATACCTAATATGTATACTTTTTTTTATTTATGTAAGTTTTACACAATGATTTCATTTTTGAAACAAAAAAAATATGTTTCAGTGTTTCCATAGTCTAAGAGCCATAGTTTTTTCAGTTTTTGGGCGATTATCTTGGGTAGAGTATGATTTTTGCAGGATGAGATGACGGTTTGATTGGCACTATTTTGGCGTACATGCGACTTTTTGATCACTTTTATTACCTTTTTAAGTAAGGTGGGCAAAATTTCAATTTTCTCATAGTTTTTATTTTTTTAATTTTATGGCGTTTACCATGCGGGGAAAGTAACATGACCATTTTATATATCAGGTCGTTATGGATGCGGCAATATTTTTTTTTATTCAGTGATTAATGTGTTTTTTTAACTTAACTTTTTTCACTTTTTCAAAAAAAAAATTGACCCAGACCCACTTGGTTCTTGAAGATCCAGTGGGTCTGATGTCTGTATAATACAGTACAGTATACTATATAGTGTATTGTACTGTATTTTACTTTACTTACACTTTGTCTCAACAGATCTATGCCTTTAGCACAGATCTATTCAGCACCATGGACAGCAGGATACCTGAGAAGGCGTCCTGTTGCCATGGGAACCTTCCCCGTCTGCTCAGTTGTGGCCACAACTGCGCAGACGGGGAAGGGTAAGGAGGGGGGCTCCCTCCCTCTGTGACCCCATCCTGTCTGGGGGCTGCAAAGGCACAGCAGCCCCCCGATGTAATAGGGAGGGAGCTCCCGACTGTTAACCTCTGCTCTTCCATGAAGCGGTCCATACGGACCGCGGTATGTAAAGGGTTAAACGGCTGACATCACGGCACAGATGTCAGCGTTTATACCAGAGTGTCAGCAATGTGCTGACACTCTGGTATAACCACTGGCCACCAATGATTATTCAATAGGGGGCAGGCGGGGGATCGCTATCCCGCCTGCCGCACCGCCCGCCACCTGCACCGCCCGCAAACCCCCCCCCCCCCTGCACCACCCAACGCCATAAAATCAGTCAGGGGTGCAGGGGGGGTGAAAATCTATATTTTGGGCATGTTAAAGTTTCTGATCCCCGCGGTCAGGGACTGCGGGGATCAGAAACTGCAGAAAGCACAGCAAACCACAGGTCTGAATTGACCTGCGGTTTGCTGCGATCGCCGACACGGGGGGGTCACGGGACCCCTCCCCGGCGCATTTAGCCGAGGTGCCTGCTCAATGATTTGAACAGGCACCTTGTTCCGATCACCGCCCGCCGGACGGAAGTGATCGGAACAACACATGACGTACCGGTACGTCATGTGTCCTTAAGGACTCGGGAAACATGCCGTACCGGTACGTCATGTGTCCTTAAGGGGTTAAGGAACCAGAAGTAATGGGACAGAATAATAATCATAAATCAAACTTTCACTTTTTAATACTTTAAATTCTTTGCAGTCAATTACAGCCTGAAGTCTGGAACACATAGACATCACCGGACGCTGGGTTTCATCCCTGGTGATGCTCTGCTAGGCCTTTACTGCAACTGTCTTCAGTTCCTGCTTGTTCTTGGGGCATTTTCCCTTTAGTTTTGTCTTCAGCAAGTGAAATGCATGCTCAATCGGATTGAGGTCAGGTGATTGACTTGGCCATTGCATAACATTCCACTTCTTTCCCTTAAAAAACTCTTTGGTTGCTTTTGCAGGATGCTTTGGGTCATTGTCCATCTGCACTGTGAAGCGCCGTCCAATGAGTTTTGAAGCATTTGGCTGAATATGAGCAGATAATATTGCCCGAAACACTTCAGAATTCATCCTACTGCTTTTGTCAGCAGTCACATCATCAAAAAAATACAAGAGAACCAGTTCCATTGGCAGCCATACATGCCCACGCCATGACACTACCACCACCATGCTTCACTGATGAGGTGGTATGCTTAGGATCATGAGTAGTTTCTTTCCTTCTCCATACTCTTCTCTTACCATCACTCTGGTACAAGTTGATCTATCCATAGGATGTTGTTCCAGAACTGTGAAGGCTTTTTTAGATGTTGTTTGGCAAACTCTAATCTGGCCTTCCTGTTTTTGAGGCTCACCAATGGTTTACACCTTGTGGTGAACCCTCTGTATTCACTCTGGTGAAGTCTTCTCTTGATTCTTGACACACATACACCTACCTCCTGAAGAGTGTTCTTGATCTGGCCAACTGTTGTGAAGGGTGTTTTCTTCACCAGGGAAATAATTCTTTGGTCATCTACCACAGTTGTTTTCCATGGTCTTCCGGGTCTTTTGGTGTTGCTGAGCTTACCGGAGCGTTCCTTCTTTTTAAGAATGTTCCAAACCGATGTTTTGGTCACGCCTAATGCTAATGTTTTTGCTATCTCTCTAATGGGTTTGTTTAGTTTTTTCAGCCTAATGATGGCTTGCTTCACTGATAGTGACAGCTCTTTGGATCACATCTTGAGAGTTGACAGCAATAGATTCCAAATGCAAATAGCACACTTGAAATGAACTCTGGACCTTTTATCTGCTCATTGGAATTGGGATAATGAGGGAATAACACACACCTGGTCATGAAGCAGCCGAGAAGCCAATTGTCCCCTTACATTTGGTTCCTTAACAAGTGGGAGGCACATATGCAAACTGTTGTAATTCCTACACCATTCACCTGATTTAGATGTAAATTCCCTCAAATTAAAGCTGACAGTCTGCAGTTAAAGCACATCTTGTTCGTTTCATTTCAAATCCATTGTGGTGGTGTATAGAGCCAAAAATATTACAATTGTGTTGATGTCCCAGTATTTATGGACCTGGCTGTATTTATAAACAAACTCAGTGCAAAAATATAAAATTGGTGACAAATAATAATAAAGAATAATGATCAACTAAGTTCAATCAATTTGAAAACATAGGTAACATATAAGGTATAAAGACACACTCACCTAAAGAATTATTAGGAACACCCTACTAATACAGTGTTGGACCCCCTTTTGCCTTCAGAACTACCTTAATTCTACGTGGCATTGATTCAATATGGTGCTGATAGCATTCTTTAGAAATGTTGGCCCATATTGATAGGATAGCATCTTGCAGTTGATGGAGATTTGAGGGATGCACATCCAGGGCACGAAGCTCCCGTTCCACCACATCCCAAAGATGCTCTATTGGGTTGAGATCTGGTGACTGTGCTGGCCATTTTTGTACAATGAACTCATTGTCATGTTCAAGAAACCATTTTTCCAGTCTTCAACAGTCCAATTTTGGTGAGCTTGTGCAAATTGTAGCCTCTTTTTCCTATTTTTAGTGGAGATGAGTGGTACCCGGTGGGGTCTTCTGCGGTTGTAGCCCATCCGCCTCAAGGTTGTGCGTGTTGTGGCTTCACAAATGCTTTGCTGCATACCTTGGTTGTAACGAGTGGTTATTTCAGTCAACGTTGCTCTTCTGTCAGCTTGAATCGGTTGGCCCATTCTCCTCTGACCTCTAGCATCAACAAGGCATTTTCGCCCACAGGACTGCCGCATACTGGATGTTTTTCCCTTTTCACACCATTCTTTGTAAACCCTAGAAATGGTTGTGCATGAAAATCCCAGTAACTGAGCAGATTGTGAAATGCTCAGACCGGCCCGTCTGGCACCAACAACCATGCCACGCTCAAAATTGCTTAAATCACCTTTCTTTCCCATTATGACATTCAGTTTGGAGTTCAGGAGATTGTCTTGACCAGGACCACAACCCTACATGCATTGAAGCAACTGCCATGTGATTGGTTGACTAGGTAATTGCATTAATGAGAAAAAGAACAGGTGTTCCTAATAATTATTTAGGTGAGTGTGTATATATATATATATATATATATATATCTACAGTCCTGATCAAAAGTTTAAGACCACTTGAAAAATGGCAAAAAATCATATTTTACATTGTTGGATCTTAACAAGGTTCCAAGTAGAGCTTCAACATGCAACAAGAAGAAATGAGAGTGAGACAAAACATTTTTTGAGCATTCAATTATTGGAAAATAACGATTAAACTGAAACAGGCTGTTTTTCAGCTGATCCAAATTTTAGGACCACATGCCTTTTAAAAGGCCAAATCTATGTAAAGATGTGGATTCATTGTCATTTTCTGTCAGGTAGTCACACGTTGTGATGGCAAAGGCAAAAAAACTCTCCCTTTTTTAACGTGGTCGGGTTGTTGAACTACATAAGCAGGGTCTCTCACAGCGCGCCATCGCTGCTTAGGTGGGACGCAGTAAGACAGTCATTTGGAATTTCTTAAATGATCCTAAGGGTTATGGAACAAAAAAGTCAAGTGGAAGACCCCAAAAAATTCCATCAGCACTGAGCCGGAGGATCCAATTGGCTGTCCGTCAAGACACTGGACGATCCTCGACCCAAATTAAGGCCCTTACTGGTGCTGACTGCAGCCCCATAACCATCAGACGGCACTTGAGACTGAAGGGCTTCAAAAACAAAAAACGTCTTCAAAGACCTCGTCTCCTTGAACGCCACAGAACTGCTCGTTTGGACTTTGCAAGAGAGCACCAAGCATTGGACATTCAAAGGTGGAAGAAAGTTTTATTCTCTGATGAGAAAAAATTTAACCTTGATGGTCCTGATGGTTTCCAACGTTACTGGCATGAAAAGCAAATACCACCTGAGATGTTTTCTACGCGCCACAGTGGAGGGGGGTACCATAATGGTCTGGGGTGCTTTTTCCTTCAGTGGAAAAATGGAGCCTCAGGAACGGCCGCTGGCTATGTCCAGATGTTGCAGAGAGCATTCTGCGTCTGTGTGGTAACGACTGGGTTTTTCAACAGGGCAACGCTACAGTACACAATGCCCGCAGGACAAGGGACTTCTTCCAGGAGAATAACATCACTCTTTTGGCCCATCCTGCGTGTTCCCCGGATCTAAATCCAATTGAGAACCTTTGGGGATGGATGGCAAGGGATGTTTACAAAAATGGACAGTTCCAGACAGTAGATGGCCTTCGTGCGTCCGTCTTCACCACTTGGAGAAATGTTCCGACTCACCTCATGGAAACGCTTGCATCAAGCATCAAGCATGCCACTCATTACTGAGTTCATGTTTGGAAGTTGGATTTCTGTTTTGGGGGGGTTTAGTATTTTTTTTGGAGGTGTGGTCCTAAACTTTTGATCCTCTGAAAAATAGCCTGTTTCAGTTTATTCGTTGTTTTCATTAAATTAAATGCTCGAAAAATGTTTTGTCTCACTCCCATTTCTTCTTGTTGCATGTTGAAGCTCTACTTGGAACTTTGTTAAGATCCAGCCATGCTAAATATGATTTTTTGCCATTTTTCAAGTGGTCTTAAACTTTTGATCATATATATATATATATATATATATATATATATATATAATGGCTATAAAAAGTCTAAAATTTACGGTTTCTGTACTGTAAAAAAATGAGACAAAGATAAATCATTTCAGAACTTTTTCCACCTTTAATGTGACCTAGAAACTGTACCAAAGTGCCTCTGATTAACCCCAAATATTTCATCTGCTCTAGTTGGTCTTTCCTGAAATTTTCTTAGTCTCATCCCACAGCAAAAGCCATGGTCCACAGAGAGCTTCCAAAGCATCAGAGGGATCTCATTGTTAAAAGGTATCAGTCAGGAGAAGGGTACAAAAGAATTTCCAAGGTATTAGATATACCATGGAACACAGTGAAGACAGTCATCATCAAGTGTAGAAAATGTGGCACAACAGTGACATTACCAAGAACTGGACGTCCCTCCAAAATTTATGAAAAGACGAGAAGAAAACTGGTCTGGGAGGCTACCAAGAGGCCTACAGCAACATTAAAGGATCTGCAGGAATATCTGGCAAGTACTGGCTGTGTGGTACATGTGACAACAATCTCCTGTATTCTTCATATGTCTTGGCTATGGGGTAGAGTGTCAAGACGAAAGCCTTTTCTTACGAATAAAAACATCCAAGCCAAGCTGCATTTTGCAAAAACACATATGAAGTCTCCAAAAGCATGTGGGAAAAGGTGTTATGGTCTGATGAAACCAAGGTTGAACCTTTAGGACATAATTCCAAATGATATGTTTGCCTCAAAACCAACACTGCACATCACCAAAAGAACACCATACCCACAGTGAAGCATGGTGGTCGCAGCATCATGCTTTGGAGCTGTTTTTTTTTTTTTCAGCTCGAACTGGGGCCTTAGTTAAGCTAGAGGGAATTATGAACAGTTCCAAATACCAGTCAATATTGACACAAAACCTTTAGGCTTCTGCTAGAAAGCTGAACATGAAGAGGAACTTCATCTTTCAGCATTACAACGACCCAAAGCATACGGATGGAGTAGAGTTAACACTCCTGTTTTCTGAGATTGTACATCCAAATCAACAAAGGAATGGCTTCCCCAAAAGAAGATTAAAGTTTTAGAATAGCCCAGCCAGAGCCCAGACCTGAATCCGATTGAAAATCTGTGGGGTGATCTGAAGAGGACTGTGCACAGGAGATGCCCTCACAATCTGACAGAATTGGAGTGTTTTTGCAAAGAAGAGTGGGCAAATCTTGCCAAGTCAAAATGTGCCATGCGGATACACTCATACCCAAAAAGACTGAGTGCTGTAATAAAATCAAAAGGTGCTTCAACAAAGTATTAATTTAAGGGTGTGCACACCTATGCAACCATATTATTTTATTTTTATATTTTTTTCTTCCCTCTACCTAAAAGATTTCAGTTTGTTTTTCAATTGAGTTGTACAGTTTATAGGTTGAATAAAGGTGGAAAAAGTTCTGAAATGATTTATATTTGTCTCATTTTTTTACTAGCACAGAAACCTGACATTATAACAGGGATGTGTAGACTTTTTATATCCACTGTATATATATGAGAGAGACCATTAACTGAAATTGAAATCAGTTTTCTGGATATTATACAAATGTATATATTAAATGTATATATTTATCTCTCAAGATTGACCGATATATTTTATACTGCAGTTAAAATTATCGCAAATCAGTCTAGATCCTAAGAACAATATGGTCTATCCCAACATACGTATATATATATACATATATATTTATATATATATATATATATATATATATATATTTGGCTAATCAATTGCCTAATATAAATACAAACCGGATTCCAAAAAAGTTGGGACACTATACAAATCGTGAATAAAAACTGAATGCAATGATGTGGAGGTGCCAACTTCTAATATTTTATTCAGAATAGAACATAAATCACGGAACAAAAGTTTAAACTGAGAAAATGTAAAATTTTAAGGGAAAAATATGTTGAATCAGAATTTCATGGTGTCAACAAATCCCCAAAAAGTTGGGACAAGGCCATTTTCACCACTGTGTGGCATCTCCCCTTCTTCTTACAACACTCAACAGACGTCTGGGGACCGAGGAGACCAGTTTCTCAAGTTTAGAAATAGGAATGCTCTCCCATTCTTGTCTAATACAGGCCTCTAACTGTTCAATCGTCTTGGGCCTTCTTTGTTGCACCTTCCTCTTTATGATGCGCCAAATGTTCTCTATAGGTGAAAGATCTGGACTGCAGACTGGCCATTTCAGTACCCGGATCCTTCTCCTACGCAGCCATGATGTTGTGATTGATGCAGAATGTGGTCTGGCATTATCTTGTTGAAAAATGCAGGGTCTTCCCTGAAAGAGATGACGTCTGGATGAGAGCATATGTTGTTCTAGAACCTGAATATATTTTTCTGCATTGATGGTGCCTTTCCAGACATGCAAGCTGCCCATGCCACACGCACTCATGCAACCCCATACCATCAGAGATGCAGGCTTCTGAACTGAGCGTTGATAACAACTTGGGTTGTCCTTGTCCTCTTTGGTCCGGATGGTATGGCGTCCCAGATTTCCAAAAAGAACTTCGAATCGTGACTCGTTTGACCACAGAACAGTCTTCCATTTTGCCACACTCCATTTTAAATGATCCCTGGCCAAGTGAAAATGCCTGAGCTTGTGGATCTTGCTTAGAAATGGCTTCTTCTTTGCACTGTAGAGTTTCAGCTGGCAACGGCGGATGGCACGGTGGATTGTGTTCACTGACAATGGTTTCTGGAAGTATTCCTGAGCCCATTCTATGATTTCCTTTACAGTAGCATTCCTGTTTGTGGTGCAGTGTCGTTTAAGGGCCCGGGGATCATGGGCATCCAGTATGGTTTTACACCTTGACCCTTACACACAGAGATTGTTCCAGATTCTCAGAATTTTAGGATGATGTTATGCACAGTTGAAGATGATAGATGCAAAGTCTTTGCAATTTTTCACTGGGTAACACCTTTCTGATATTGCTCCACTATCTTTCTGTGCAACATTGTGGGAATTGGTGATCCTCTACCCATCTTGGCTTCTGAGAGACACTGCCACTCTGAGAAGCTCTTTTTATACCCAATCATGTTGCTAATTGACCTAATTAGTGTTAATTGGTCTTCCAGCTCTTCGTTATGCTCAAATTTACTTTTTCCAGCCTCTTATTGCTACTTGTCCCAACTTTTTTGGGATTTGTTGACACCGTGAAAATTTGAATCAACATATTGTTCCTTTAAAATGATACATTTAATCGGATTAAACGTTTGATCTGTCATCTACGTTCTATTATAAATAAAATATTGACATTTGCCATCTCCACATCATTGCATTCAGTTTTTATTCACAATTTGTTTAGTGTCCCAACTTTTTGGGAATCCGGTTTGTATATAAATTTATACTATACCAGAAAATTAGAATTTAGTTGTCTGAAAGAAGTCAGCTGTCACAGATCAGAAACAAGGGATGGTCAAGTTCTCTTTCTGCCTCGTCTTTGATGGATCGACCCCTCTTGCTGGCTCCTGCTATCTGTTATCCCCCCTATGGAATGTGGGCTTGGTTGGGTCTTTCACGTGACTAATGACATCATAGTGCATCAATTTACTACGTATCACTCACTCACCACTACCAGAAGGGGACACTAGTGTTCTATGTAACAGTTTGTGTAAATACACTTAATTCTAATATCTTCTAAAGATCTAGTAGAAAGATTACCTTTCTCCAACGCTTAGGACAAAGCCCTAAACACAGGAAAAAGGGACATTAATGGATACTAACTGTCAGACATATACTCTGCTTATAGATTGACTACTTTAAAACTATCTACCAAAGCACTTAATCTTCTTTCTCCACATACTTTAAAAATGAGGTAATTAGTTCACACACTGACCTTTTACACAAAAAAATGCATTGTATAAAACACCTAATTCTATGTATTTCCAAAATATAAAACCCCTCTGTTAAAATACATGCTAATAGGTTTCCATGGGTACACTCAAACAATATATAATGAATATAGTTTGGCTATGATAAAAGTACCAATCTATATTTTACTTCCAAATAGTCAATAAAAAAGGCATATAAATGTTGCATATAATATCACAATAT
Organism: Bufo gargarizans; assembly: GCF_014858855.1. Lineage (NCBI taxonomy): Eukaryota > Metazoa > Chordata > Amphibia > Anura > Bufonidae > Bufo > Bufo gargarizans. Next base: position 122,857,798 of record NC_058084.1, read on the forward strand.
AATTACATTATTGCCATTATATTCACTTTTGTAAAGGAATGAAGTATCTTTATGGTACCTGTCTGAGACCCCCCACAATTTATGACATGAGAATGTTTGTGTTAAGATTTTTGACTCTTCTGTATAGGTCTGTCCAAAAAGAATAAACTCGCATTGACCTTCTATCAACCAGACAAAATGGTTACCACTATGCCCATATATCAATCTGTAAAGCAAGATGTATAGACCTTGAAAAACTTGATTCCTTTCTGCCCAATATTTCTGACAATTTGTCAGTCGCCAGGACTATGGGATGAACAATGTCATTCCACTGCTTCATGTCCTGGAACAGATGCTGCTAAATCTGTCTGGTCAGGGGACTGGACACGTGACACTTAGATCTCACGGCCACATCAGCCCTGTGGGGGCTGAACTCGAGGAGGAGGAGGACATTGCAGCACAAGCAATGTGTAGTGAAATGGGTGGTTTTTCGACACAGGTGACAGGAGAGGAGGAGCAGTAGCAGCCGGAGGAGCAAGAGGGAGATAAGGAAGACGAGGCAGATGACCCAGGCACACCATGGCAGTATGCAGTGGAGATGGAGGCAGGGAGTCCCTCCGAGTCACTTTCGCAAATGGCCCCCTGCATGCTCACTTGCTTGGGTAGTGACAGCCGAATTGTCACCATTCGGCAGAGGGATGACTTCTGGCTCTCCACCTTGTTGGACCCTCGCTACCGGTCCAAAATGCTGGCCTTTTTTTACACCCGCTGAGAGGGAGGACAAACTGAACTACTATAGAGACATCCTATGTAGTCAGTTGGCCGCTGCCTATCTGCTCCATCGTACATCCTCTCGCAGGTCTGATCGGGAGGCCCTCTATGCTCACATTCCACTCCCATGGCTTCTAGGGAGAGGTTGGGTGGCAGGAGCAGTACCAACTCCATCAGCAGCAGCCTGAGTCTAGAGTCGCTGATGAGCATCTTCCTTCACCCGCATAGTGAAGAAACTACTCACCAGCAGCTAGACATAGAGCAGGTGGTGGCACACTTGAACAGCATCCTGCCACCCCACATTTAAGATCCGCTGGACTACTAGCAGAGTTTGCCTTGGAAAAGCTGTCGTCGCCCGGCCAGTAGTCTGGCATCAGTGTGGGTGTTTAGTGCGACGGGGGCCATAGTTACGCCAAGAAGAACTCGCCTGTCGACCCAAAATGTGCAGAGACTGACCTTTGTCAAGTTGAATCAGGTGTGTATCAGCCAGGATTTCCACTCACCAATGCCTGATGCATCAGACTAGATCATCCATGATGCCACACCAACACTTTGACAAAAGAGACCAGTTTCTTCTAGCTACCTGCCTCAGCTACTTGTCACGGATGGTGTTGCAGAAAACTAGAAGACACAAATAAAGATCCGACTGACTTGATCCCAAACTAAGGAACATAAGGGTGAGCCCCTATAAAAACCCTAGAGCTCTCCCTCACTGATCAGCCCATGCAAAGATCTTTATGATAGATAATTGCATGCCCTCGTACCTAGACTGTGTGACACCTGAAAACCCTATAATATTGAGGGGACCAGACCACCGGCTCCCTACACTTAATACGGAGGAAGTCAGGGTCACCTAGGATCAAGCCAACAGGAAAACACAAATAAAGGAACAGACTTAACTGAGGAACCAGTAGTTAACGCATCTAGCAATGAGCACAATCCAGAAAGTTGTATAAACCACAAAGTGATGCAGTATGGGAGGGGATATAAAGGGATGCAATCAGTGCAACTAGATGACAGCTGAGAGAGGGAAACGAGATGACAAAATGAAACCAAAACAAAAGAACCTCAAGCAAGAGGTACTGAAGGACGTCTGTCAGAGCTTCTCAGAGATCAGGCGGTGACAGTACCCCTCCTTCTACGAGTGGACTCCGGACACTCAGAGCCCACCTTCTCAGGATGGGACCTATGGAAAGCCCTGATGAGACGAGTGGCTTTAATGTCCACCACTGGGACCCACATCCTCTCCTCAGGACCATAACCCTCCTAATGAACGAGGTACTGGAGAGAACCGCGGATAATGCGAGAATCCACAATCCTAGAGACCTGAAATTCAAGATTACCATCAACCACAATTGGAGGAGGAGGCAAAGAGGAGGGTACAGTGGGTTGGACATAAGGTTTTAACGGGGACTGGTGAAAACATTATGGATCTTCCAAGTCTGAGGAAGATCAAGACGAAAGGCAACGGGATTGATGGCGGACAGAATCTTGTAAGGCCCAATAAACTTAGGACCCAACTTCCAGGAGGGAACCTTCAATTTGATATTCTTAGTAGACAACCACACCAGATCACCCACATTCAGGTCCGGACCAGGCACACGTCTCTTATCCGCCACACGCTTATATCTCTCACTCATCCTCTTCAGATTACCCTGAATCTTTTGCCAAATAAATCACAAAGACAAGGAAAATCTCTCCTCTTCAGGTAAACCAGAAGCCCCCTCTCCAGAGAATGTCCCAAACTGCGGATGAAACCCATATGCACCAAATAAATGGTGACTTATCCGAGGACTCCTGGCTACGGTTATTTAAAGCAAACTCCGCAAGAGACAAAAAAGAACACCAATCCTCCTGATTCTCAGTCACAAAACAGCGCAGATATGTCTCCAGATTCTGATTGACGCGCTCTGTCTGGCCATTCGACTGCAGGTGAAAAGCAGAAGAGAATGACAACCGAACCCCCAAGTGAGAACAGAAGGCCTTCCAGAATCTGGAAACAAACTGTGTGCCCCTATCCGAGACTATGTCTGAAGGAATGCCATGCAGTTTGACAATGTGATCAACAAATGCCTGCGCCAGCGTTTTAGCATTGGGTAACCCAGGAAAAGGAATAAAATGCGCCATTTTGCTAAAACGGTCTACCACTAAAAAATCACAGTCTTCCCCGAGGAACAGGGCAGGTCAGTAATGAAGTCCATGGACAGATGTGTCCAAGGACAGGAAGTAATGGGTAATGGGAGGAGAGGACCCGATGGCCGTGAATGAGGTACCTTGGCACGAGCGCAGGTCTTGCAGGCTGCCACAAAACCCTAAACAGTCTTACGAAGAGCCGGCCACCAGAATCTCCGAGCAATGAGATCCACAGTGGCTCTGCTCCCCGGGTGCCCAGCAAGGACAGTATCATGATGCTCCTTAAAAACCTTGTGTTGTAAAGCGAGAGGCACAAACAACCTCCCAGGAGGACAAAGATCAGGAGCCTCTGCCTGGGCTGCCTGAACCTCTGCCTCCAAATCAGGGTAAAGAGCAGAGACGACCACCCCTTCAGCCAAAATGGGACCCGGGTCTTCAAACTTCCCCCCTCCCGGAAAACAACGTGACAGGGCATCGGCCTTCACATTTTTAACCCCAAGGTGGAACATGACAACAAAATTAAACCTGGAAAAGAATAAAGACCATCTGGCCTGTCTCGGGTTCAGACGCTTGGCTGACTCCAAGTAGGCCAGATTCTTATGGTCGGTAAACACGGTAATAGGTTGTCTGGTTCCCTCTAACCAATGGCGCCATTTCTCAAAAGCTAATTTGATGGCCAATAACTCCCTATCTCCCACATCGTAATTTCTCTCTGCGGAGGAGAGTTTCTTTGAGAAAAAGGCACACGGTCGCCATTTGGCAGCAGAGGGACCCTGAGACAAGACCGCACCCACACCCACCTCAGAAGTGTCCACCTCAACAATGAAAGGTAGAGAGACATCAGGTTGTACCAAGATGGGAGCGAAAGCAAAACTCTCTTTGATACTAGAAAAGGCCTTACGTGCATGTACCGACCAGGAGGAAAAATCCACCCCCTTTCTAGTCATATCAGTGAGTGGCTTAACAAAAGAGGAATAATTCAAAATGATCTTCCTGTAATAATTGGCAAAACCCAAAAAGCGCATCAGTGCCTTCTGATTCTCAGGAAGCTCCCAATCAAGCACCGCGCTGACCTTCTCAGGGTCCATGTGAAAACCAGAAGCGGAGAGAAGAAAACCCAGAAATTGAATTTCTGGAACCGCAAACACATATTTTTCCAGTTTAGCGTTCAATTTATTCTCCCGCAGAATGAGCATGACCTGACATAGGTGGTCCCTATGAGTTTTGAAATCAGGAGAAAAAAATCAAAATGTCATCTAGATACACTACAATCACAGAGTGTCATATATTGTAGTGGTACGCTATCATCTAAAATAATATCACAGAAAAATATAGCTACCTATTTTAAAAATTAACTTTTACTTAATGATATTTTAAAAGAGCATCATTCCAAATCTTTCTATGATATTAAAATTTGTAGGCCAGACTAAATGTCAAGCAAAAACCTACCCTAGACACCAGGGTGAAAAATACTTTGTTGATAGAATAATAAGCAGGGAAACGGCACTTACGTTTTGAAGATGTTTGATGAATTTATAAGTGCGGAGGGTTCGATATCCTTATAGATACACAATAACTAATCCTTTACTTACCCCTACATGACCCTAATGCTTTCTCATAGTAGGCTGCTTGTTTAAAGGACAAGATAGATTGTTCTATGGGTGATGGTAAATGAATTCCGATGGTGGAAATGTCCCAAAAGAGTGTCCCGACGCGTTTCCCCAAGTAAAAAGCTTGGTTCGTCAGGGGACTTTATGTTGGTTTTACATAGCCGAAGAATGGTGGCTACACATTCTGGCGGTAACAGAGGCTGATGATATGCCGATACGCATATCATCAGCCTCTGTTACCGCCAGAATGTGTAGCCACCATCCTTCGGCTATGTAAAACCAACATAAAGTCCCCTGACGAACCAAGCTTTTTACTTGGGGAAACGCGTCGGGACACTCTTTTGGGACATTTCCACCATCGGAATTCATTTACCATCATCCATAGGACAATCTATCTTGTCCTTTAAACAAGCAGCCTACTATGAGAAAGCATTAGGGTCATGTAGGGGTAAGTAAAGGGTTAGTTATCGTGTATCTATAAGGATATCGAACCCTCCGCACTTATAAATTCATCAAACATCTTCAAAACGTAAGTGCCGTTTCCCTGCTTATTATTCTATCAACAAAGTATTTTTCACCCTGGTGTCTAGGGTAGGTTTTTGCTTGACATTTAGTCTGGCCTACAAATTTTAATATCATAGAAAGATTTGGAATGATGCTCTTTTAAAATATCATTAAGTAAAAGTTAATTTTTAAAATAGGTAGCTATATTTTTCTGTGATATTATTTTATCTAGATACACTAGTACAAATTTCCCCATTACATGATAAAGAATGCTGTTCACAAAATGTTGGAAGACGGCTGGAGCATTCATCAAACCAAAGGGCATAACCAAATTCTCAAAATGGCCCTCAGGAGTATTGAAGGCCATCTTCCATTCATCCCCTTCCCTGACCCTGACCAGGTTGTATGCCCCTCTCAAATCTAACTTATAAAAAACTTTAGCCCCAACAATCTGGTTAAACAGGTCCGGGATCAGAGGAAGCGGATAAGTGTCACGAATTGTGATAGTGTTCAGCTCCCTGAAATCCAGACATGGTCTTAAAGAACCATCTTTTTTCTTAACAAAAAAAAAACAGCGGCAACAGGTGACTTCGAGGGTCGGATGTGTCCTTTTCTCAGGCTCTCAGAGATATACGTACACATAGCGACCCTTTCAGGTTGGGAGAGATTGTATAAACGAGATTTAGGCAGCTTGGCGCCTGGGATGAGATTAATAGGGCAATCGTACTCCTGGTGATTGGGCAGCTCCTGGACACCACTCTCTGAAAACACATCCGAATATTCAGAGAGAAAAGATGGTAGAGTCTTGGTAGAAACCTCTGAAAGAGACGCCGAGAGGCAATTCTCTCTGCAAAAGTCACTCCAATCATTTATTTGCCTTGCTTGCCAATCAATGGTGGGATTATGTTTAGTGAGCCAGGGTAGTCCCAACACTAGAGGCGTAGGTAATCCGCTTAGGACGAAACATGAGACATCCTCAACATGAGCATCACCCACAGTCAAACGGATATTGTAACCTATGCCCTTTAACGATTTTTGAGAAAGTGGAGCGGAATCGATAGCAAAAACAGGTATATCTTTTCCCAAAGTGCATGCCTGAAAACCATGTGTTATAGCAAATTGATTATCAATGAGATTGACAGCTGCTCCACTATCTACAAAAATCTCACAAAAAAATGTTCTTGCTCTCTAGCGCCACCCTGGCAGGTAGGACAAAACGGGAACTACAAGCAAACGGAAAAGCTTCCATTTCCGCATCAACCTTGCCAATGATAACAGATCGAAAGTTTTTAGAGGATTTGTTTCTTTTAGTTTCTTTATTAGCCTCAAAATTCTCCCTGAATCTTCTAGAGGGGCAAACATTTGCCAAATTATTTATACCTCCACAACAGAAACAAACCCTGCCTTGAGAGCTGAATCTTCTACTATCAGAGGCAAGCAAACCCATCTGCATGGTTTCCTGCTCAGAGGGGATTGAGAGAGACTGAGACCCCTGCGCACTGAATGAGACCGCCCCACTGTCCTTGGACTGAATATGAGAGGAAGGACTGATCTCTCCTTTCTCTCTAAGACGCCTGTCAATACGAACAGCCTGAGACATGGCAGACTACAAGGAGGCAGGTCTCTCATGAAAGGCAAATGCATCTTTCAATCCCTCCGAAAGACCATAGCAAAATTGACTTCGGAGTGCAGCATCATTCCAACCAGTATCAGCTGCCCATCTCCTAAATTCTGAACAGTATATCTCAGTGGACTGTTTACCCTGGCATAAAAGACGCAGTGTAGATTCAGCCAGAGCAATACGATCCGGGTCATCATATATCTGACCCAGGGCTGCAAAAAATTCATCCACCGATCAGAGAGGCCGTGCCCCCACCGGCAGCAAAAAGGCCCAAGACTGAGCGTTATCCCTGAGCAGCAAGATGATGATCCCCACCCTCTGCTCCTCATCACCAGAGGAATGGGGAAGTAGGCAAAAATGGAGTTTGCAAGCCTCTCTAAAACTAACAAAATTCTCACTACTACCCCCGGAGAACGTATCCAGAAGCGAGATCTTAGGCTCAGAACAAACTCCATGAACGAAAGCTGAACCGGTCACCTGAAACTGAGATACGGTTTTACGGAGATCTGCTACCTCCAGTGAAAGACCCTGCATGTGTTCAGTCAAGAGTGAAACTGGATCCATGCTTAAGACGGTTTTGGCGGTTTATAATGTCACGGATGGTGTTGCAGAAAACTAGAAGGCACAAATAAAGATCCGACTGACTTGATCTCAAACTAAGGAACATAAGGGTTAGCCCTATAAAATCCCTAGAGCTCTCCCTGACTGCTCAGCCCATGCAAAGATCTTTATGATAGATAATTGCATGCCCTCGTACCTAGACTGTGTGACACCCGAAAACCCTATAAACCCCACAAATAAAGGAACAGACTTATCTGAGGAACCAGCAGTTGCAGCATCTAGCAGTGAGCACAATCCAGGAAGTTGTATAAACCGCAAAGTGATGCAGTATGGGAGGGGATATAAAGGGATGCAATCAGTGCAACTAGATGACAGCTGAGAGAGGGAAACGAGATGACAAAACGAAACCAAAACAAAAGAACCTCAAGCAAGAGGTACTGAAGGACGTCTGTCAGAGCTTCTCAGAGATCTGGCAGTGACACTACTATTCTGATGCTGCCCCACATCTGATGCCAAGTGCTCCTTCTTTCACCCACCATCTTCAGCAGGTACTGGTATTGCCACCCACCTCCACACTATGTCACTGTGCCACTCTGTGGCCTCATGATGCTGATGCCACCTCCACACTATGTCACATTGCCACTCTGTGATTTCCTGATGCTGCTGCCACCTCCACACTCTGTCATTGTGCCACTCTGTGGCCTCCTGATGCTTCCGCCACCTCCAGAGTCTGTCATTGTGCCACTCTGTGGCCTCCTGATGCTGCTGCCACCTCCACACTCTGTCATTGGGCTACTCTGTGGTCTCCTCATGCTGCCACCACCTCCACACTCTGTCATTGTGCCACTCTGTGGCCTCTTGATGCTGCTGCCACCTCCAGACTCTTTCATTGGGCCAATCTGTGGTCTCCTCAGGCTGCTTTCACCTCACCACTATGTCATAGGGCCACTATGTGGACTTCTCCTGATGTTCCCACCCCCAACACTTCATGACTGGGCCACTATTTAGCCTTTTTGGCTTGGCTGACATCATTATTTATTTAACCCATCTTCTGATCTGTCAGAAGGAAGGAAAAATGAGAAGCACAATGTATCCTCTCTGTGTAGCAGCTGTTAGCCAAAAGCAGGAGTGGGTACAAAACACAGAAGACATGCAAATATTCTGTTCACGTGTCATCTCTGTTTTGGATCTGTAACGGATCTCCTGGCACTTCGACTGGGTACCTCAATTGATGGATGCTCCTAGTGCTTCTCGAGGGCTCCAAGCACTCCACTTGACACCAAAAGCACTGCCGACCCCACGAACCGCCGCAGCTTGGTTGGGATCTTGCCATCTTCTTCCCAAGCCGGACTTACGACAAGGCTTCCAAGTTCCAGTGGATGAACCTCTCCTCCTTCAGAGAGCGATGCAGGGCCAAGCTCTTAAAAGAGCTCAGGCATTATAGCCAGGGGAGTATACATCATATCGCATTCCTCAATATAGATGCAGCCTTTTCCCCACACACATGAGACAAGGCTCTATGGTGAGGATAAAAACAGGAACTCTTTAATGGGACTACATGTCAGCCTTTTATGAAGGCCTTCCAGCAAGGGACCCTCCCCTGGGGATATTGTAGAAACATTCCCAGCAATTGTACACCCCCCCCCCCTCTGCCTGTGATACAATTACAAACACAATGGGCTCTGCCTGTGATACAATTACCAAACACAATGGGCTAACTTAATCTCTCACAGGCAGAAAACACACATTTTTTCCCAAAACACAGAAAACACCTCAAAGCCCCACATATCCCTATAAATTATACATCCCTGGATAGCTCTGATCTGTGCGAATAACATTTCCAGAAATCACCCAGATCCGAGTAGGGGCTCCCAAATTTCATGGAAGTCACATTTGAACGACTGCAAGCATGGCTTTTCTGCCCAAAACAGTTCCACAGATTTAGGCTGTGCGGCTGGTCTACCTTCTCCTTCAAAGTTTTAGTATATGGGCCATAATCCTGAGGCAAAAGGCTGGCAAACAGGCCCCTCCAAAACCCAGTGGTGAGGTTATTTCCGCCACAGGATCCACTTCTGTTTTTTTGGGGCATTAGCAATACTGATGGATTACTGGCCAAATGCTGACAGAGTGAAGGCTGATGCTCCACAGACACGATCCGTTTTATCGAGGTTATTGTTCTGAACGATCAGAGGAAGGGAAAAATAATCAGTGACGTCGACACAAACTTACTGCTGACACCCTCTCCACTCTGTCGGGGGGCTTTACTTGTATAAGCGTTTAATAGAACAGGTTCTGTAGAAATCTATGTGGAATCAGCTGATGATGGTGTAAAATGAGTCTTTTTAGCACTAACATTGACCTGTAAGGCGGAGTTCATACGTGAGTTATTTGGTCAGTTTTGGCCCTGTGACTGCCCAAATAACTGAAGTGTGCTGTGATTCTAAGAGCAACGCCTGTCATCTGCATGTGATATGGACTCACAGTATTATTTCACTAACAAAGCAGACTCCCTATGCGTGTTACTGCAAGGCACAGTGTTCTACACCACTATAAAGGCTCTCTGCAGCCAGGAAATAGCCGTATTTTAACGTAATTCGCCGCAAATTTATTTGGATCAAACCGAATTTTCCCCAAATTTCCCTGAATTTTTTAAAAATTTGCTCATCTCTAATAGACATATAGCCTATTGCAATGTGTTTTTCGATTTGTTAGCTGCACAATAAACAAGAAAAAAATGAATGTGAAGAAGAAAAGGTTAAAAAGCGCAGTTTTCCTTGCTTCTGTCACTTTATTATTTATTAATATCTGGTTGTGAATTGAGGTTTGATAGAAACATTAAGAAAACAATTATTTTCTTTTACTGATGAGAGCCTAAGGAATTCAATTAGGCAAAAGCAATAGGAAATAATAAGATATTTGTCCTAATGATCTCTCTGAATCAATCTTTAATTATACTTGATACTTAAGGAGGTTCTCAATTGATGTTCCTTTTTGTTTCTTTTCGGAATGGCATCTTATTTGTGACACTATGCAATTGTTGCATGATTAGTTATTAAAGATTGTTTATTAGTAACTATAGATTTATGGAACATAATTCGACATATTTTATATGTGGCACCTCTTAGGGGAATAAGAAGAGAATTATATCTTTGGATTACATTTTAGAATGGCAAAGTAAATGTTTCAAACACTTATGTTACAGTTCAACAGAAAATTAGGTACTGTACAGTACCTGGAGGCTTTACATACTGAGCCTCTTCCAGATTAGTGGTAATTATTATGACAATCCTAAAATTCATATGCAGATTTTATTTTATATACAGAGGTCCCCTATTACACCCTATTGCATGCATTTTTCTTAATCATAGCAGGTATTAAAAACTGTCGCACAGTCAATGTAAAGATGTTTGTTACTTTAGGACAGAATGTTTAAATATGTAAATTTCAACATAGTATGGTGCAAGATTCTTAAATATTGTCCATCAGTTGACCTTGTGGTCAAAGTTAAAGGGATTCTGTCACCTCCCCTCAGCCAAAAAACGATTTAAAAGCAGCCATGCAGCACAGCTTACCTGGATTAAGCTGTGCTGTTTAATCTTGAAATCCGTCCAGCAGTTACTTTAAAAAACGACTTTGATCAATAAGGAAATGCGTCCTGAAGGTGTTGGCCCCCTCTCTAGGCATGCGCCGAGCCCAGTGACGAAGATGAAGCTGCCGCCCTCAGTCTCCTGATGATCGCACAGGCGCAGCCCTCAGTGGGTACTGCGCCTGTGCGAGACTTCGTTCGGCGTGAGGGAGGGGGAGGAGAGGCAGGAGAGGCTGTGGCAGGCTGGGGGCGGCAGTTAGAAAATACAAGGAAGGCGGGCTGGGCACTGAAAGAGGGGCGGTACTGGGCTCACTAGGAAGAAAAAAACGCCCCTCTGGGCACCTTCAGGACGCATTTCCTTATTGATCAAAGTCGTTTTTTAAAGTAACTGCTGGACGGATTTCAAGATTAAACAGCACAGCTTAATCCAGGTAAGCTGTGCTGCATGGCTGCTTTTAAATCGTTTTTTGGCTGAGGGGAGGTGACAGAATCCCTTTAAAGGTATGTTCAGATCTGGCAGATTTCCATAGCTGAAATCAATCCAAGAAATCTCAATAGAGTTTGTGAAAACCCTATGTACATGCTGTGAAGCCCATTTAGATGTGGGGAACAGAAGGTGTTTCTTCAAGCATATCTTATGAGGTGTACCTGCTACTTGTGAACATATATCCTAAATGAGACGATGTACTGAGCTGTCCTGCATGCTACCAAAGGTACAGAGTATGGGGCCTTTGGACAAATCTAGGCAATATGTACTGGACATAATTACAGAACTTTATAGGTGTTGTCACATCAGAACAAGCCTTTTCTATATGCCCTATAAAGGCTTATAGTCATCATTGTGGAATATCCCCTGTTGAAGATATTGCTTTATGGGCCAGAATGGAAAGCCACTAAGTAAGAGAGCATCTTTCTGTGGCAGGTTCTTACAGTCTGAATTAAACCCTCACCATGCCATTAGAACCGCCCTTGTAAATGTTGTCTAGGACCCACAGTCTGATAAATTAAAATAGTCTTAGTCCAAGCTATGCCTTCTCAACTTGTTCTTTTGACTCTATCACCCTTCTTACTCCTCCCTAGGTGTCCAAAGTCTGACACATTACTCCTATCATTTCAACTGGACATTAGTGATGCTACCTCACTCTTCTGTCCTTTCCTCTGTTTTGTAGGTATGCCACAAAGGCCTCTACACACAGTCTTGTCCATCTGCCCAAAGTCTTCAAAATAGCTTACATTGACATCTTGATGCCTAATTTTGGCTGTTCCCTTTTTAGCCAATTAGCTTTATCTCTTCTCCCCATCCTTATTGCTTAGATGTAACTCTTAGCATCTCCAGCTGTCTCCAACTTAAAACCATTTTCTACTTTCATTGTTATACCATAGATGAAAGAATCCAAGCACCAAATATTAGTCCATGTCCCAGCACTTCTTCAGTCCACTATGCCTTTTAATGAAGTCTGTATCCAGTACAACCAAACCTTCTACCGAATAACCTCACTCATGCCATTAACTGTCTGAAATCCTCCAAACACACCCTGAAACCTAATCTATTGTTGTTCAATTTCTTTTATTCAAAAGAGTTATGAAAGAACATTACCTCAAGAGACATTAACAGCTCGATGACAAGCTGTGTACAAATAGAAATATACACTCCAATGTTTAAAGATACAGAGAACTTCAGGGAGCATATAAGGGTACAACCAGTGGTCATTCTTTACAGTCAAGTGGCGCAGCACAGTCTGGTTGACGGACGCTGTAAAGTAAACGCTCTGTAGCATACAATCACAGAAAGACAAATGACATAGACAGGACATACACAAAAGAACATGGGGGGGGGGGGGGAAGGGGGAGATAAATCCTGACCATAGATGTAGAGAAACAAAAGTCAGAATAATAAAATGCAATTGAAGCGAGCCAGTCGGTAAACCTATACCCATTTCAGGTGGCAATGGTAACCCGAAGAAGGGAATAGGGTAATGGAGACTAGAGAGGGGGCCAACATCTCCTCAGGGACTGGCCTCATCCCTATTCAGCCAGTTGGTAAATTCGTTAGATCCCTTAAACAAAATCCAGGGAGTCCAGATCTTTAGGAATTTGGCGGAATTGCCTGAGTCCTCCGCCCAAAGTTCCTCCATTCTATACATTTTCTCAAAGGTAATAAGCCAGTCCCTAAGGAGAGGGGGAGAGGTGGATTTCCAGAATCTAGGTATAACCAGGCGAGCTGCCTGAACAAAAAATCGTAACAGGCCTTTCCTCAGGGTGGAAGTAGAGCCGGGAAACATGGAGAGTAAGGCACCCTCTGGCGTCCACCTAGTAGATCTACCACAAACCAGATCATAGAGGTCATTAATGGCCTCCCAGAAAGGTGTAATCCTATTGCAAAACCACCAAATGTGGGACATATTACCCTCTTCATTACCACACCTCCAACAAGTGTTGGGGCATGTGGGAAAGAAAGAGTGCAGCAGGGCCGGGGTCCTATACCACCTAGATAACACTTTAAAATTCTTCTCCTGGAGACCGCAACTGATAGAAGACTTGTAAGAAAGCTCAAATGCCTTCTCCCACTGGTCAGCAGGGAAAGTCTTCCCCAATTCTCTCTCCCACACCTTTACAAAGGGTAAGGAGGAGATGGTGTCATCTCTCCCCTGGAGTAGCCCGTAGGTCAGAGACACTAAATGTGTAGGAGGGGATGTTTGAGTGCATAATGATTCGAACGAGGTGAGATCCCTAGCCAGAGCTGACTTGGGCCCTAAAGAGGATAAGTAGTTCTTAATGCTATTGTGCTGCAACCACGCCCCTGGCGACGAGTTCTCCGTAAAGGAGGACAGCGGCCGTATAGATCCCTTCTCCATAACTGAGAGTAGAGTAGGATTACTTGCAAGTTCCAACCCCAAAAATGACTTACTCTTCAAACCCATAGGGAAATCAGGATTAATAAAAAGGGGGATTAGGGGGCTAGGTGATTGTGTGAGACCCAGTGGTATTGCGATAGTATCCCAAATCTTCAGAACACCCGAGGTCAAGAGGGGGAGGCGTGGGGGCCTTTTAGATCTAGAGATCCAGAGTAGGCTATGGGTTGAGAACCCAACCTCATGCTTCTCAAACTGGACCCACCTCTTAGATTGTCCGTTGTGAAACCAATCCAGTATATATGAGAGGATGGACGCTTTGTGGTAATTTGGTAAATCCGGGGCCCCCACGCCCCCCCTTAATCTAGATCTCACCAAAAATCTCATCCCTATCCTAGGAGAGGAGCCCGCCCAGATAAATTTAAGGAACATGGATCTAAGGGTTCTAAAGAAAGAGTTCGGAAGAGGTATGGGGATAGTGCGAAAGAGGTACAGAATGCGAGGGAGAATATTCATTTTGAGCGTGTGAATCCTACCAAACCAGGATAGTGGTAGCCCTTTCCAGCTTTTTAAGTCTTTTTTGATGTCCTCAATAAGGGGAGTAAAGTTCAGGGGGAATAAATCCGTCAAATTAGATGGAATGACCGTACCTAGGTAAGCTATATGGCGACGTGCCCACCGGAACGGAAAAGAGGCTTGTAAATTGTTAACCAGGTCTTGGGGTAAGGTGATATTAAGGACCTCCGACTTATGGAGATTAACTTTAAAATTACTGAGGTCTCCGAAGGTCGAGAACTCTCTTAATATATTTGGGAAACCAATTAGCGGGTCTGTGCAGTAGATAAGGAGGTCATCAGCATATATGGCTATTTTCGACTCCAGGTCGCCCATCTTAAGGCCTTTAATAGACTCATTAGCCCTGAGAGCTCTAGCTAAAAATTCCATGACCATAATGTACAACAGAGGGGAAAGAGGGCACCCTTGTCTGGTGCCATTATGGATACGGAAAGGAGTCGATAGAGATCCATTAACTCGGACCTGCGCGCTAGGGTCGCGGTAAAGTGCTAAAATTCTATCAATCATGCCAGGGCCAAACCCAAACGCCTTCAAGGATTCGTGCAGAAAGGACCAGTCTACGCGATCAAACGCTTTCTCTGCGTCGATCGATAAGAGACACAGAGGTGATCCCAATCTGTTAGCTCTGTTAATGATGGCCATAGAACGAATGGTGTTGTCGCGCGTTTCCCTCCCCGGGACAAAGCCCGCCTGATCTACATGAATCAGAGATGAAATGAACGGTTTCATTCTGTCCGCGAGGATTTTTGCGTAAATCTTCACATCAATATTGATCAGGGATATAGGGCGATAGTTACTACAAAGAAACGGGTCTTTCCCCGGTTTCGGTATAACGCATATATGGGCCATTAGTGCCTGGGGAGGGAAAGACGAGCCAGCAGCTAGGGAGTTACACATAGTGGTGAAAGGAGGGGTTATTACTTCCTGGAATTGTTTGTAAAAACGAGGCGTAAAGCCGTCGGGGCCCGGACTCTTGCCAACTATTAACCCTTTGATCGTCCTGTGGACCTCCTGTTCCGTTATTTCGCCCTCTAGTGCCTCTCTATGCTCAGAGGACAATTTAGGGCCGAGTAAGCCAGCCATGTAATCCCTAATCTTTTTGAGTTTGATGTCATTGGAAGTATCTGCAAACTTCCCTCTCAGGTTATATAATTCCTCGTAATATGAGCGTAACTCCTGGAGAATGTCCCCAGTTGCGTGAATACGTCCCCCGATCTGCGATTCAGAGCAGGAATATATGAGGCGTTTGTTTTGGGCCGTAACATTCTCGCTAGCAATCTACCACTTTTATCCCCGTGGCCATAGAAAAGTTTCTGCAGCTTATCCCTAGCACCCAAATATTTTTGATCAATTATCTTGCGGAGAGCTGTACGGGTCTCGCAGAGCTCTTGGAAGGCCTCACTGGACAGTGACCCCTTATGTTTCTGTTCCAGACCCGCCAATTTCAACAATAAAGTTTTGATCTCCCCAGCTCTAATCTTCTTAAGTCTAGAAGCATGAAGAATACATCTGCCTCTAATCACACATTTTAGGGCCTCCCATTGAACGGTCGGGCTAGAGGGGTCATTTACATGATTCAGGGCGAAATCAGAGATGGCGGATTTAATGTCAGCAGCACAGACAGGATCTCTAAGTATGTTATCATTAAGTTTCCAGGAACCAAACGATCTAGAGGAATCGCCAATGTCTAAGGCCACCCAAATCAGGGAATGATCCGAAAATAAGGCAGGTTCAACGCCCGCAGCTGGGTGTGAGTCCAGTAACGAGTGGGAAATGAATATGTAGTCTAAGCGGTGGTACGTGTTATGAGAGGCGGAGAAAAATGTGAAATCCTTTGTGGTGGGAAATAATATGCGCCAAGCATCTATTAGTCTGAGGGATCGGAGATGTCTCTTAAAACCACGGGCCACCCCAGGGGAAACAGAGGACCTACCGGAGGAGGTATCCAGGGAGACATCCAGGGGGAAGTTTATATCCCCGCCCAGGACGATCGGCAAGCCATCAGCGAAGTCGGTCAGTGCAGAGAACATCCTAGAGGCAAAGCGGAGGTGTCCTGTATTGGGAAAGTATACATTAGCAATTATAAAGAGTTTCGAGGCTAAGGAGACTTTAATGAAAAGAAACCGACCCAAGCTGTCAGAAACCGTGTCCAATATTTCACATGGTACAGATTTGTGTATGGCAATGGACACTCCCCGAGATTTTGACTCCGGGTGTGTGCAATGCGACCAGGTCGTGTAGTACCTATTTTTGCAGGAAGGCACATGTCCAGATTTGAAATGAGTCTCCTGTAGCAGAGCTATTAAGACCTTTTGTTTATGCAAGCTATAGAGAATTTGGTTACACTTGGCTGGTTCGTTGAGACCGTTCACATTGTAAGAGCTGATTCTAATAGATGCCATATAGAATAGCACATATTAAGAGACTACATGCAAGTGTGTCAGGAATGGACAGGGGGAGGGAAGAACGAGAGGGGGGACCAGACGAGACAGGGTAGACAAAACAAGGACACACAATTAACATTAAAAAAAACAGAAACCTGTGGCGTTCAGCCTGAGGTAGTGACATCTCAGGGGAATCGTCAGCCACTCTGTAGAGATAGGAGCGATAAAAGCCCAGGGTGAGCCAGCATCCTCCCACCACTCAATATTAAGGCATAACGGATAAAGAGCTATTTGGTAAACGTGGGACTGCCCCTAAACTAGTCCAACCAGTGGAGTCAGGGATAAGGGCAGAGCCATAAAGAACTAAAAACTACACATAACACCCACAAGGGAATAAAGGCTAGTGACTCCAAGCCTTAATCTATGGGTAGGAACCGAATACTTAAACCACAATCAAAGCAAAACGGTTGCAAGAGACCCACACGGAAAGTGGGCACATTAAAGTCCAATACAGACATAATATGATGATCTTCTCACGGCGACTTTCTCGTTTTCGAAGAACGCAGAGAAACTTGCGTCCACTGCACTCTATCTGGCAGCGGTGCAGGGGATGGCATCACCGGCCAGTCCGGGAGGGAGACCTTGGGTAGCGAAAAAGTCTCTAAGAATTTAGGGAGGTCCTCAATGTCCCGGAATGTCGCCATCTTGCCGTCCTTCTTGGCGTGGAGTTGAAATGGGAAGCCCCAGCGGTATATTATGTCTTTCTCCTTTAGCAGGGCAAGAATAGGGCGGACCGCTCTGCGTAGCTGGAGTGTCCTTCTCGACAGGTCAGGGAGAATCTGAATTTGAGTCCCCTGGTAGGATAAATCCTCAGATTGCCGTGCAGCCCTCATAATGTCCTCCTTGATTTTAAAGAAGTGTACGCGGCATACGATGTCACGCGGTCTGTTGGGGTCTGCAGATCTAGGCCCTAGAGCCCTATGCACTCGATCTAGCTCAATGGGGGTATCCTCCGACCTCTGCAGCAGAGAGCTGAATAGCGCCTGGACAGTAGCTTCCAAGTCAGACGGCGCGACGGACTCCGCAAGTCCCCTTATTCGGAGATTGTTCCGCCGGTGGCGGTTGTCGATATCATCGATATGGGATAAAATGTGGGAGATCTGTGAGGAGTGCGCAGAGAGCACTTGTTGGTGGTCTGCAAGGTGTTCAAACACTACCTCCTGTGTTTTCTCAGAGGCCTCCACCCGATTACCCAGATGAATAATTTCTCCCTTCAGTCCCTCCATCTCCGTTTTATATGTCTGCTCGAGTCTGGAAACCGAGTGAGCTAAGTCCTCTTTTGTAGGCAGCGCACGCAGCTGCGCTTGTAAGTCCCAGCCAATATCGGAGACACATGAGGAAGGGCTCCTGGAGTCTGTGTCTGAGGGAGCCGAGCGGGCGCCGCGGTCTGGGAGTGGCGTGGAGGAGCCGGCGGCCATCTTGGGAGTACCTTGCTGTCCCGTCATAGACTGCTGGGAACCGAAGAATTTCTGGATCCCGGTACCGTCTCCTGGCTGATCGGTCTCCGCAGTGCTCTTTGCGGTTTTCCTGCCCATCTTGAGCGGGTTATGGCAGTTTTAATAGCCGGAAAATAGCTGTAATGGTGCGAGTGGCGGGAGAGCTGCAGCGACGCACGTCCTATTCAGCCATGAGCAAGCCACGCCCCCCGAAACCTAATCTATTGTGACACATTTATTATCTTAAATAAATCTTAAATAAAAATATAATAATAATAAAAATAATAAAAAATTAAAACCAGTTTCGCATAAATACCTTCAAGTAGCTAGTGATGCTCATTTTGCCTAGGGGTTAATCAGCATTGTACATTAAAATGGCTACTGCCCATACTGAGTACAGGGTTGAGTACAGCGTAAAACCTGTGGGAGGGGTGTTATACTGCACTTCGTTCCTGTCAGGCTGACTGGCCCCAAACTTGAGAATACACGCTATTCTGAGTTATCCTGAAAGGATTTAAAAAAATCACTCACACTGCATTCTCCAATCACAGTTAAATTATATATTTTTTTGTTATTTATTGAGGTTCATACCAATCCAAGTAAAGTAGTCAACATTTTTAGTTTGATGGCCTTCATAAGACATTTGGACTGACCTTTAATCCCTGCAGGTAAATTTTAATTTAATTTAATTTTTTCACTTTTTCATCCTCGCCTTCTAAGAGCCATAACTTTTTACTTATCTGTTTACCTAAACATAAGAGGGCTTGTTTTTTCGTAAGACAAGTTGTATTATGCAATGGCACCATTTAATTTACCATATTGTGTATTGAAAAATGGGAAAAGAAAATCTTTGTGGGGTGGAATAAAAAAAATACACAATTCCACAATTTTTGGGGGGATATTGTTTCTATGACATTCACTGTTCTCTAACAATGACATGACAACCTATTCTGTGGGTCATTACAATTACAGTCATGCCAAATGTATATACTTATAGAAAACAGCTCCATACTATTATCCCTCCCCATACTTTACAGTAAGAACTATGCATTCCAGTAGGTAGTGTTTCCTTGGCATCCACCAAACTCAGATGCGCCAATCACATTGCCAGTGAAATGTAATTCATTGCTCCAGAGTCCAGGTGAGACATTCAATACACCCCTCTAGCCAATCATAGAAACAAATTTCATGAAACCGCAGCTGCGCAGTTGTTGTCATGATGTCTGGTTCTTTCCATAGTGCATGCACCCTAATCTTCACCAGCCAATGGCTGGCCACCTTGGGGCACTTCAGGCACCTTACTATGTGGGAAGGTGTTTGAGTAATATGTTCTAGTCTGCTAGTGTCCTGCAAAGGAGTGCTGTTAAATGTTTGTCTAACTGTGCACTGACTGCCTGTTTCTCAGGTTTGACCCCTCGCTGCCTGACTCAACCTCTGACTGCTCTCCATACTTACCCTGAGCTGCCCTCCCTGACCTTGAACTGTTTGTTGGTTTGCATGTACTCTACCTGCCCTGACCTGTTCCTGACTACAGTTTTGCCTGATCCCTGTGCTTTGCATCAGTGTCTGTTGACCCTAGTGGGTCAGCAGTCATTTGGACAGAGACTACTCTAAGAGGTAGCAGCCTTGTGGTTTCCCTGCAGTGAAGTTCAGATCCCTGTATAAGGATTAAAGGGTGAATACCAGGGGTGGCACTTAGATAATGCCCTTGGGAGTAGCCCCAAGCCAATCCACTTTGTAACAATGAGCAATCCTGAAAGAGGTGAGAAAGGATTTGAAATTAACAGCAAGAGACCTACATAAGACTCTACAAACTGCAAAAACCTCTGTTAATGTGTCCATTATTAGAAATATACTGAAGAAAACTGTCCATCTCAACTTTATCAAAGACAACCTCAATGTTCCACAATGCTTCTGGGAAAATGTTTTATGGACATATGATGCAAAAGTGGAACTAATTAGCACAAATGCACAATGCTATGCCAGGAGGAAAAAGAACACTGCAAAATAATACCAAAACCTTTTCCCAACTGCAAAGTATGGTGAATGAATTATCATGGCTTAGGGCTACTTTGCTGCCTCGGGGCTTGAAGGCCATGGAGATATGTTATAACATGTTAATGTCATGCTTGTAGTATTATGACTGTGCCAATCAAGTAATTTGACCTTGGACTAACCCTAAGGGCATTATTCCCTGGTAGTCACCCTCTAACCCCTATACAGGGATTTGGACTTTGCAGCAGGGGAGCCACCAGGCTATTAACTCCTGGAGTAGTCTCTGGTTGGCAGCTGACCCACAGGGGTCAAAGACACCATAATGGAGCAGTTGGGCCAGACCAAGGTCAGGGTAAGCAAAGTACAGGCAGTATGAGGAACAGTTTAAAGTCATGGCATGCAATGAAGGGTCAATATAATAATCAGGTACAGTTCGGATTATCAGTGGAGAATTAGAGTCAGGGATAAGGCAGAAGTCGGTACATGGGCATGGAGACATATACTACACATACACAGGAACTTGAAAGCTAGAATTAACTATTGCTCAGTATAACAGTGCATGTCTTAAATTGCCTAGGAATTATTTCCTTCTTCTATTGTTAGATTCATTGAAAAAAAAAAAATGTAAATTATCATCAGCTCAAGCGACATTTTCAACACTTGAAATTATACTGATATTATGTAAAAATGAATAAGAAAAATTTGAATGATTGGATTTTTTTATCTCTAGTTCCATTGACTTCAGTGTCCAAAAAACAAATGATGAACATTTTACATTACAGAGGGTTAGTTGATATCGACACTTGTTTCAGTTTTCCATCACATTGTATTAGGAAAGTTTTCAAAACTTTTTTGTTAAGTTGCAACCTTGTGCAAAAATAAAATTTTTAATTCAAGTTTTCTTCCATCAATCTGCACTCAATTCTCCATAATGAGAAAATGAAAGCAGAATTTTACAAATGTTTGCAAATTTATTAAAAATGGAAAAACTAAAATTGCGCATGGACATAAGTATTCATCCCCTTTGCTATGATATTTGAAATTTAGCTCTGGATGCCTCCCATTTCTCTTGGTCATTTTTGAGATGTTTCTACACCCTGATTGGAGTCCACCTATGGTAAATTCTATTGATTGGACATGATTTGGAAAGGCACAACTCTGCATGTCTATGTAAAGGCTACTGTAAGTAATCAAGGGAAAAGAGCCTTGGTAAGAGAGGTGACCAATAACCCAATGGTTATTCTGGTTGAGCTCCAAAGATGATGTGTGCAAATGGACGAAACTTCCAGAAGGTTAACCATCACTGCAGCATTCCTCCGATCTAGGCTTTACGGCAGAGTGGCAATAAATAAGCCTCTCCTCAGTAAAAGACACATAAAAGTTTGCAAAAAAGCACCTAAGGGACTCTCAGAATGAGAAACAAGATATTCTGATCTGATGAAACCAAGATTGAACTTTTTGGCCTCAATTCTAAGCTAAGTTTAGAGGAAACAATAACGCATGGTGGGGGCAGCAGCTGACTACAAGAAGACTGGTCAGAGTTATGGGAAAGCAGAATTGAGCCAAGTACATAAATATTCTTAATTTAAACATGATCCACTGTTTTCTGAACCTCAAAGTGACCAACAAGACAATTTCCCTAAGCACACACCCAAGAAAACACAAGAGTGGCCTATGGACAACTCTGTGAATGTCATTGAATGGCCCAGCTAGAGCTCTGACTTGAACCCAATCGACTGTCTCTAGAGACCTGAAAATGGCTGTCCACGAATGGTCCCCATCTGGTGATAATACCTACTGAATGCATCTCCCTCTATTGTGGCATATGCCCAGCAGATCTTTCTCAATGAATTCACTAAATATTTAGTTTTACTTGTTTGTTAATTTTCTCATTGTAAAGTGATGTGAAATATGTTATTGCTCTATTAAGTATTAATACTATATTATTAATAAATGTTTTCAGATATGGGAAGACCTTGGGTTTCAGAAATATAACGGTGTATAGGTACTCCCTCCCCTTTAAAAATAATTAGAATACAAAATATCATTGTAAAAATAATATTTTAGGGACAAACATCAAGCTAATATTTTAATGCAAAACTGCTAATTCATGGTGGCAGGTGCACTCTAAAGGTCAAGCACTCACTATATCATTGAGTCTATTAGAATGTATCAATGTCAACAGAGAGATAAGTGATAGCATGATTCAGATTGCTAATGAACTCATAATTATGGTGATCTGCTGGCGTAGGCAAACCAGTACAAAATGGCATCATTCAAGATAATGAAATGTATCCAATGGAAAATAGATGTAAGTTGGAGAGTACTGCCCTACCTCCTTTATAAGCGGCCACAAGTGCATGCTTTACTCTCACCATATGTTTACGCTCTTTATAATTTCTAAAGATTCTTTTCTGTTCTTTTTTGCCTGTAATCATTTTTCTGAAATCTCTGTTTTTTTAGCCCGGTATAGCTCTTCTGGTGCAGTAAATGACATTAGCCTTTTGTAAATTCTTGCAGAATATAACAGATCATTGGTTTTATAACACAGTCGCTGCCTTTGCATTCTGATGAGATTAGTAGCAGCACTGACTATAACGGTTCTGCATACCGCTAGTTAAAAAAAATAAGTTTACTAAATGGTCTCTTGCCAACTGTATCTGAGAATCGTTCAAGATATTTTGCTTTTCATGCTTGTATTTAGGATACCCAGCAGGTTCTGATTTAAACAGGAATCACTGTGCCAGCATTACATTTATTTATGTGTTTACCTAAGTACTATGTTCACTGCTAGTCAACTGTGCTATGCCTATATACTCGTATGTGTCAGCTTTAAACGTTTTAAACCTGCAAAGGACTACGCACAGAATCCATTAAATTCATTTTGATTTTTATAACATTTTTGATGCAAGAACTTCACTAGCCAATCCTTGCTCTCGATAACTGTTATTGAGGAAAACATTTGGGCATGTCTGAAGTTTGAACACTTGATTCATGGAGGCAGAAACTATAAAAAAACAAATACTGGAATGTGCTGAAAGTGGGCACCCTTCACTGACATGACTATAAAAAGGGGTTCTCCAGGCTGCAGATATCAATCATAGGTCATGACTTCAGGATAGGTCATCAAAATCAGATCGGTGAGGTTCCAACAACCGCACTCCTCCAATCAACAATTTTGGGCTGCCAAGGTGTCAGAAACCATACAGTGTATGGAGGTAGAGGCAGACAGTTCCACACATTATGTAGTGGCCATGCTTGGGTTCTGCAGATCAGTTCCCATTCCAGTGTATTGGAGCTGAGCTTCAGTAAGTAAATGTATGGAACCTTCTGCTCAATCCACTGTCTCAGGTGCTGCACCTGATTGGTGGAGGTGCCATGTGTCGGACCCCCACCGATGTGATAATAAAGACCTATCCTGAGGATAGGTCATGAATATCAGGTCTGTGGGGTCCAATGTCCAGCACCCCCACCAATGTGATATTAACCACTTCCCATCCACCCATATAATATAACGTTGGGGCGGTCAGGATTAATCTCTGAATGGATGTTTTAGAACATCCATTAAGAGATTGCAGCTGGACGCTAACCATGCAGCTGCTGAGCTGGGGGCCCGCTGTCAGCATTTTCTTCACTGTTTACTTGCATACCTTCTACTTTGTAGCGATGGTGCAATGTAATTACAGCTGTTTGTCTCATTCTATTACAATGCACCGCCACCACTAGGGAGATGGTGTACAGGTAAACATAGAAGAAGATGGAGCACTCACGCAAGCCCTTCAACCCTATGAAAACAGCTAATTGGTGGTGGTTCCAGAAAACCAGAATACCCCTTTTGTACCCCTTTTAAAGTTGAATAACATGTCAGTGGAACAAGGCATCTAGAACCTGTAGTTTTTATGCTCTTAAAATGCTGCCTATAACATTTCTAATCGAAACTTGAGAATGAATGCAGATATGTCTAGATTTACAAGTGCAGTTTTTGAGTGGCTAAAATAGGGAGGAGATATGCAGTTCTTTCCTTCAGACTTTCCTCAATTCCCGTCCCGTGTCCAAAATTTCACCCCACCTTCCTGTTTCAGATACCTTTCTAAAGTGCCTTGTCCACAAACTACAGTTTGATGCAGTTTGAATTAGTTATCCTGCAACCAGCAGGTGGATCCCAAACAGAAGAAATGTTTGAAGAAAGGACTTATTTACTGATTAGAAAAAGTAAACATATTAATCACTGCATTATGGGAACCCAGACTAAAAGGAACTCTTGAGCAGGCGTTATGATCTGGGTTGCACATGCAGATTTCCACTTTCCAGTTTGCAGCTGCTCTTTTCAAACTGCAAATAAAAAGCCGAAATTGCTATTTTTTATTTATTTTCCTACTGCCCCTTGTTCCCCCACTGCCAGCACTCAAAGATAAAGTGAAAACTATTGTCTGGTCTGCTGTGCATGCGCACAATCCCTGCCCATTATGTTAGAATAGCACAGCAGGGGGACAGGCAGCAGTAGGAACATAAATAAAATAGCCACCTGGACTCCTTATCTGCAGGACTACTCATGTACTACCTCAGATAATAGTCCATGATGGCTGCAGACAGATTAAGTGTCTGCAGCATGCCCCTTGAAACAGAAGCGTAATACATACCTGCTCCATGGCACTTCGCCTCTTCACGCTGTCCCCGCTGTCTTCCTCTTCAGGTCCCCAGGCTGCTTACATCTGGCTAGATATGTGGATGGTCACATGCACTTCTCCAACCAGTGACTGGCTTCAGCAGAGACATGCTGCTTGTTGCCACATTATAGCCCGCCAGATGTAAACAGAGTGGGACCTGAAAATTGGGACAGTGGGGACAGTGGGGACAGTGGAGGACAGGAGCCGCATAGAACTGGTAAGTATGATTCTTCTGTTTTAGGGGGCATGCTGCTGTCCCTTGATAAAAATATTTATTACTGGAAAACACCTTTAACGTTTTCAGGACACAATCATTCAAAATTCTAAATTTACAGAAAATTTTGAAAAATTAGCTATTTTCGAAATTTAAATTTCTCTGCTTTTAAGATAGATAGCGATTAACAGTCACCATATGTCTACTTTATGCTTGTATCTTTTTGTAAATGTCATTTAATTTTTTTAGGCTTAGAATTTTAGAAGCAATTTTAAGAATTGTTAAGACAATTTCCAAAACCAACTTTTTTAAGGACCAATTCAGTTATGAAGACCACTCATAAATGACTACACCCTTGAAAGTATTCAAAACATATTTTACAAACTTTGTTAACCCTTTACGTCTTTCACAAGAATTAAAGGAAAATGGAGGTGAAATTTCAAAATGTAACTTTTTGGCAGATTTTTTATTTTAATCCGTTTTTTCTTGTAAGGCAGCAAGGTTTAACTGCAAAACAAACCTCAATATTTATTACCCTGATTCTCCAGTTTACAGAAACACCCCGTATGCGGTTGTAAACTGCTGTATTGGGCACACCCAGGGCTCATAAGGCAAGGAGAACCATATTTTTTTTGCTGGAGTTTTTTGCAGATTTAGCTGAAAAAACATTTGGGCACTATGTCCCATTTGAAGGGATACTAAGGTAGCCCTGCAGTAGAAACCCATTATAAGTGACCCCATTTTGGAAACTACAACCCTCAAGGAATTTATTGAGGGGTATACTGACCACTTTGACCACACAAGCGTTTCATAGAATTTAGTAACGGCTGTGAAAATGAAAAATTTTATTTCTCCCATTTTTCATTTTTACAAGGGGTAACAGGAGAAAAAAGCACCCCACATTTTGTTAAGCGTTTTCTCCTGAGCACAGCAATACCCCATTCTGTTTGGGCACAGGGCAGGGATCAGAAGGGAAGGAGCGCTATATTGTTTTTGGTGGGCAGATTTTGTTGGCGCAATTTTTGGAAACTACACCTCTCAATGAATTTTTTTGAAGGGTTTAGTGTGTGCTTTGACCCTACAGGTGTTTCATATAATTTTTTCAAATAAAATGTTTTAGCCCCAGATTTTTCACTTTCATAAGGGGTAACATTAGAAAAAGGACACTACAATTTGTTACACAATTTCTGCAGAATAATGGCAACACTACATTGCGGTTGTAAACTGCTGTATGGGCACACCATAGGACTCAGAAGCGCAAGAGCGCTATAGGCTTTTGCAGGGCAGATTTTGCTGGAAGGATTTTCAGGCACCATGTCGCATTTGAAGAGACCCTGAGGTAGCCCTACAGTAGAAACCCCCAAAAAGTGATCCCACTACATCCCAATGAATTTTTCAAGGCTGTAGTGAACAATCTGACCCAAGAGGCTATTCATAGAATTTAGAAACACTTTGCTATGAACATAAAATATTACATTTTCTACAAGAAAATGTCACTTTATGCCCAGATTTTTTTTAAGGGCTTACAAGAAAAAAAGGATTCCACAATTTGTTACCTATTTTCTCCTGAAAACAGCAATGCCCCATATGTGATTGTACGCTGCTGTATGGGCACACTGCAGGAAGAAAAAGAGCACCATGTGCATTTGAGGCCGAATGTGGTGATTTATGCATCTTGTGCTGAGAACTGTAGAGATTCTGGGGTGAAATAATAAGTAGAACCCCTGAGAAGTGACCCCATAGTATTCAATAGTATAGAGATTTTATTCACCAACAATGGGACGTTTCGACTTCACAGAGTCTTTCTCAAGCAAGTGTATTACAGCAGTGCAAAGCATATACAGTCCTGATCAAAAGTTTAAGACCAGTTGAAAAATTGCAAAAAATCATATTTAGCATGTCTGGATCTTAACAAGGTTCCAAGTAGAGCTTCAACCTGTAACAAGAACAAATGGGAATGAGACAAAACATTTTTTGAGCATTCAATTTAATGAAAACAACGAATAAACTGAAACAGGCTGTTTTTCAGCTGATCAAAAGTTTAGGACCACACCTCCCAAAAAAACCTAAACCACCCCCAAAACAGAAATCCAACTTCCAAACATGAACTCAGTAATGAGTAGCTCCGCCGTTATTGTTGATCACTTCAAAAATGTGTTTCAGCATGCTTGATGCAAGCGTTTCCATGAGGTGAGTGGGAACATTTCTCCAAGTGGTGAAGACGGCCGCACGAAGGCCATCTACTGTCTGGAACTGTTGTCCATTTTTGTAAACTTTCCTTGCCATCCATTCCCAAAGGTTCTCAATTGGATTTAGATCAGGGGAACACGCAGGATGGGCCAAAAGAGTGATGTTATTCTCCTGGAAGAAGTCCCTTGTCCTGCGGGCATTGTGTACTGTAGCATTGTCCTGTTGAAAAACCCAGTCGTTACCACACAGACGCAGAATGCTCTCTGCAACATCTGGACATAGACAGCGGCTGTTTGACGCCCCTGCACTTACTGAAGCTTCATTGTTCCGCTGAAGGAAAAAGCACCCCAGACCATTATGGCGCCCCCTCCACTGTGGCGTGTAGAAAACATCTCAGGTGGGATCTTCTTGTCATGC
Organism: Bufo gargarizans; assembly: GCF_014858855.1. Classification (NCBI taxonomy): domain Eukaryota; kingdom Metazoa; phylum Chordata; class Amphibia; order Anura; family Bufonidae; genus Bufo; species Bufo gargarizans. Next base: position 122,885,354 of record NC_058084.1, read on the forward strand.
CAGTAACGTTGGAAACCATCAGTACCGTCAAGGTTAAATTTTTTCTCATCAGACTTTCTTCCACCTTTGAATGTCCCATGTTTGGTGCTCTCTTGCAAAGTCCAAACGAGCAGTTCTGTGGCGTTCAAGGAGACGAGGTCTTTGAAGACGTTTTTTGTTTTTGAAGCCCTTCAGTCTCAGATGCCGTCTGATGGTTATGGGGCTGCAGTCAGCACCAGTAAGGGCCTTAATTTGGGCCGAGGATCGTCCAGTGTATTGACGCATGCCAATTGGATCCTCCGGCTGGTGAAATTTTTTGGGGTCTTCCACTTGACTTTTTTGTTCCATAACCCTCAGGATCATTAAAAAAATTCCAAATGACTGTCTTACTGCGTCCCACCTCAGCAGCGATGGCGTGCTGTGAGAGACCCTCCTTATGCAGTTCAACAACCCAACCACGTTAAAAAAGGGAGAGTGTTTTTTATCTTTGCCATCACAACGTGTGACTACCTGACAGAAAATGACAATGAATCCACATCTTTGCACAGATTTGGCCTTTAAAAAGGCATGTGGTCCTAAAATTTGGATCAGCTGTAAAACAGCCTGTTTCAGTTTAATTGTTATTTTCAATTAATTAAATGCTCAAAAAATGTTTTGTCTCACTCTCAATTCTTCTTGTTGCATGTTGAAGCTCTACTTGGAACCTTGTTAAGATCCAACAATGTAAAATATTATTTTTTGCCATTTTTCAAGTGGTTTTAAACTTTTAAACTTTTGATCAGGACTGTATATACAGTTGCAAGAAAAAGTATGTGAACCCTTTGGAATGATATGGATTTCTGCATAAATTGGTCATAAAATGTGATCTGATCTTCATCTAAGTCACAACAATAGACAATCACAGTGTGCTTAAAGGGTTTCTACCACCAGAAATACTGTTATGTAGCTGACTGACATTAGCGATGCGCCCATGTCAGCACTACATAACAGTATGTTTCTAATGTTAGTCCCTGCAGCCGTTTTAATTAAAAATGCACTTTTATTATATGCTAATGAGCCTCTAGGTGCTATATGGGCGTAAAATCAGCACCTAGAGGCTCCGTCCACTCACCCTGTATTCCGCCCAGGTCCAGTGTTGTGCCCGCCCAGCTCCTCTTGATTGATGCCACTGTTCCCTGCATCGTTGGCGAAATCCCGCGCCTGCGCCGTTCACTTCTGTCTTCGGCGCAGGCGCAGTGAGTGAATGATGCGATTCTGGTGCCGACTTCCTCACTGCGCCGACTAAGTCACAGTGAGGAAGCCGGCACCAGGATCGCATCACTCACTCACTGCGCCTGCGCCGAAGACAGAAGTGAACGGCGCAGGCGCGGGATTTCACCAACGATGCAGGGAACAGTGGCATCAATCAAGAGGAGCTGGGCGGGCACAACACTGGACCTGGGCGGAATACAGGGTGAGTGGACGGAGCCTCTAGGTGCTGATTTTACGCCCATATAGCACCTAGAGGCTCATTAGCATATAATAAAAGTGCATTTTTAATTAAAACGGCTGCAGGGACTAACATTAGAAACATACTGTTATGTAGTGCTGACATGGGCGCATCGCTAATGTCAGTCAGCTACATAACAGTATTTCTGGTGGTAGAAACCCTTTAAACTAATAACACACAAATAATTAAATGTTACCATGTTTTTATTGAACACACCATGTAAACATTCACAGTGCAGGTGGAAAAAGTATGTGAACCCCTAGACTAATGACATCTCCAAGAGCTAATTGGAGTGAGGTGTCAGCCAACTGGAGTCCAATCAATGAGATGTGATTGGAGGTGTTGGTTACAGCTGTTCTGCCTTATAAAAAACACACACCAGTTGTGGGTTTGCTTTTCACAAGAAGCATTGCCTGATGTGAATGATGCCTCGCACAAAAGAGCTCTCAGAAGACCTACAATTAAGAATTGTTGACTTGCATAAAGCTGGAAAGGGTTATAAAAGTATCTCCAAAAGTCTTGCTGTTCATCAGTCTACGGTAAGACAAATTGTCTATAAATGGAGAAAGTTCAGCCCTACTGTTACTCTCCCTAGGAGTGGCCGTCCTGTAAAGATGACTGCAAGAGCACAGAGCAGACTGCTCAATGAGGTGAAGAAGAATCCTAGAGTGTCAGCTAAAGACTTACAAAAGTCTCTGGCATATGCTAACATTCCTTCAATATGTGAGAGAGAATCTAAATCGCACATCCTCATTACTATGCTTTTGATATAACAACTGTTTTAAATTACAGCATGATAAAACATGGCTATACAGCACTATTATCAATCTATTGCTATGCACTATTAGGAGGCATTAGTATACAGTTTGATCAAAGAGCAGTTATATCAAATTTTTATATAAAACAGTTGTTATATCAAAAGCATAGTAATGAGGATGTGCGATTTAGATTCTCTCTCACATATTGAATATATGGTAACATTCCTGTTAGAGAATCTACGATACGTAAAACACTAAACAAGAATGGATTTCCTGGGAGGATACCACAGAGGAAGCCACTGCTGTCCAAAAAAACCATTGCTGCACGTTTACAGTTTGCACAAGAGCACCTGGATGTTCCATAGCAGTACTGGCAAAATATTCTGTGGACAGATGAAACCAAATTTGAGTTGTTTGGAAAAAAGACACAACACTATGTGTGGAGAAAAAGAGGCACAGCACACCCCAACATCAAAACCTCATCCCAACTGTGAAGTATGGTGGTGGGGGCATCGTGGTTTGGGGCTGCTTTGCTGTGTCAGGGCCTGGACTGATAGCTATCATCGAAGGAAAAATGAATTCCCAAGTTTATCAGGACATTTTGCTGGAGAACTTAAGGCCATTTGTCCACCAGCTGAACTTCAACAGAAGATGGGTGTTGCAATGGGACAACAACCCAAAGCAAAGAAGTAAATCAACAACAGAATGGTATAAACCAAAGAAAATACGCCTTCTGGAGTGGCCTAGTCAGAGTCCTGACCTCAACTCGATTGAGATGCTGTGGCCTGACCTCAAGAAAGCGATTGACACCAGACATCCCAAGAATATTGATGAACTGAAACAGTTCTGTAAAGAGGAATGGTCAAGAATTACTCCTGACCGTTGTGCACGTCTGATCTGCAACTACAGGAAACGTTTGGTTGCAGTTACTGAGGTTCAACCAGTTATTAAATCCAAGGGTTCACATACTTTTTCCACCTGCACTGTGAATGTTTACATGGTGTGTTCAATAAAAACATGGTAACATTTAATTCTTTGTGTGTTATTAGTTTAAGCAGACTGTGATTGTCTATTGTTGTGACTTAGATGAAGATCAGATCACATTTTATGACCAATTTATGCAGAAATCCATATCATTCCAAAGGGTTCACATACTTTTTCTTGCAACTGTATATATATATATATATATATATATACAGTACAGACCAAAAGTTTGGACACACCTTCTCATTCAAAGAGTTTTCTTTATCTTCATCACTATGAAAATTGTAGATTCACACTGAAGGCATCAAAACTATGAATTAACACATGTGGAATTATATACATAACAAAAAAGTGTGAAACAACTGAAAATATGTCATATTCTAGGTTCTTCAAAGTAGCCACCTTTTGCTTTGATTACTGCTTTGCACACTCTTGGCATTCTCTTGATGAGCTTCAAGAGGTAGTCACCTGAAATGGTTTTCACTTCACAGGTGTGCCCTGTCAGGTTTAATAAGTGGGATTTCTTGCCTTATAAATGGGGTTGGAACCATCAGTTGCGTTGTGGAGAAGTCAGGTGGATACACAGCTGATAGTCCTACTGAATAGACTGTTAGAATTTGTAGTATGGCAAGAAAAAAGCAGCTAAGTAAAGAAAAACGAGTGGCCATCATTACTTTAAGAAATGAATGTCAGTCAGTCCGAAAAATTGGGAAAACTTTGAAAGTGTCCCCAAGTGCAGTCACAAAAACCATCAAGCGCTACAAAGAAACTGGCTCACATGCGGACCGCCCCAGGAAAGGAAGACCAAGAGTCACCTCTGCTGCGGAGGATAAGTTCATCCGAGTCACCAGCCTCAGAAATCAGCTGTGTGAATCAGGCCTTCATGGTGGAATATCTGCTAGGAAACCACTGCTAAGGACAGGCAACAAGCAGAAGAGACTTGTTTAGGCTAAAGAACACAAGGAATGGACATTAGACCAGTGGAAATCTGTGCTTTGGTCTGATGAGTCCAAATTTGAGATCTTCGGTTCGAACCACCGTGTTTTTGTGCGATGCAGAAAAGGTGAACAGATGGACTCTACATGCCTGGTTCCCACCGTGAAGCATGGAGGAGGTGTGATGGTGTGGGGGTGCTTTGCTGGTGACACTGTTGGGGATTTATTCAAAATTGAAGGCATACTGAACCAGCATGGCTACCACAGCATCTTGCAGCAGCATGCTATTCCGTCCAGTTTGCGTTTAGTTGGACCATCATTTATTTTCCAACAGGACAATAACCCCAAACACACCTCCAGGCTGTGTAAGGGCTATTTGACCATGAAGGAGAGTGATGGGGTGCTGTGCCAGATGACCTGGCCTCCACAGTCACCGGACCTGAACCCAATCGAGATGGTTTGGGGTGAGCTGGACCGCAGAGTGAAGGCAAAAGCGCCAACAAGTGCTAAGCATCTCTGGGAACTCCTTCAAGACTGTTGGAAGACCATTTCAGGTGACTACCTCTTGAAGCTCATCAAGAGAATGCCAAGAGTGTGCAAAGCAGTAATCAAAGCAAAAGGTGGCTACTTTGAAGAACCTAGAATATGACATATTTTCAGTTGTTTCACACTTTTTTGTTATGTATATAATTCCTCATCTGTTAATTCATAGTTTTGATGCCTTCAGTGTGAATCTACAATTTTCATAGTCCTGAAAATAAAGAAAACTCTTTGAATGAGAAGGTGTGTCCAAACTTTTGGTTTGTACTGTATATATATATATATATATATATATATATATATATATACTTAAAGCCCAATAGCTAATAGGGGTGAGGGACCGCTCCGGGGTGGGTCAACTTTTTCATGGTGTCACCTGTGTATACATGTTTATCAAAAAGCGGTTATCAATCCTTTCTATAAATCATCAGGGGCCCGACGGGCTAGGGCTCAACACTGCTGGCACAGCCACCATTGGAACCTAATATAGTAAATTCAGTGAGTAGTGCTGTCTCTATTTTGCATTAATTTAGTGAGCATTTTGATGCCACAGATATGTTGGTAAAATTAATGCGCAGCAGACTGTGCAAAATAAAAATTGCAATTTTTCCAAAAATATGGCATTTCAGTGCCCAATATGCTGTGCCCAGCTTGTGCTATCTGAGATCACACCCCACTCTTTTGATTGTTAGGTGGGTACTGCTGTAAATCTGGACATAAACTCTGTTTGGGTACGCGGCAGGGTTCAGCAAGTAAAGACCACCTTTTGGCTTTTGCTGCGCAGATTTTTATGGATTTTTGTACGTCGCCATTTTGTCTTTCAACAGCATCTGTGGTACTAGTGAAGCCATTCTCTGACAATAATACTTTTTTTTTTATTTGCCATCATCATTAGTTCATTTATGTACATAAAACTTTTTGATCACTGTTTATTTAGCATCTTAGAAAGCAGGATAAAGAAATGGCAGAAACTTTGCTATTGCTTTTTCTTTTGTTATTGTGGCAAACACTGCAGGAAAAATTATGTTATCTTTATTCTGCTCATCAGTAGATTTTTTTTATTATTGTATATGGGTTGATGAGGGGAAAGGTGCTTTTTTTTTTTTTACTTGAAAATTTTTATTTTTTTACTTGAAACTTTTTTTTTTCTCTTACTGTGGGACATTAGCTTTTCAGGGTTTGATCCCTGTTTCAATGCAGTACAATACATGCCTGGAGGCTGGGCCTCCTAGGCTTCCGTAGGAGGCAAGCAATGATGCCTGTGGTAAAAAATCAGGCTGTCATAGCAGCACCCACCTGATCAGAGTGGCCTACATGTATGGTGCGTGTCAGGAAATCACTTCCCACTGCGCCGTACATATATGGTGCATGTCAAGAGGCGATTACCTTTTTCTTAACCTATCTATTGTTGACCTATCTTTACTGGCAACCCGACTGATCAGCTGCTTTTACTATCTAAGGTGTCAGAACCAAGCATAGGAACTACACAGCTCCATGAGCATGCCTGATCTGCTATTGATGACCTATCCTAAGGACAGACCTTCAATAAGTAAGTACTGACAAATGCCTTTAATGGCATCCCTGAAAATAGAAGCCCACAATATTAAGTTATACTTAAAGGGGTTGTCCCATGAAAAGTATTTTACATTTTTAAAACCAACACCTGGATCTGAATACTATTGTAACTGCATGTAATTAAAAAAAATGAATCTGTATAGCACCACCTGCTGTTCACTCTATTTCTAATTTCCCTGTCCTGAACATTATCAATTCCATCCTTCAACTTCCACCCGTTGTAGTAGAAATGCCCCCCCCCCCCCCCGACCCCCCGAGAAAGGACACACCAGCTGCCAGCATGAAATAAATCTAGCATAACAATGGGAGCAATCCTTGTGAGTTTTATGGCTGGTTCTATGTTTGCTAGAAAGAGACTGTCATGTACTATATGTTATCAGATGTTCATTTTTTTACATTAATCTTGGGATAGACCCTTTTAAAATGGCTGACAGGAATTGTCATAAACTGAAGGCTGGAGAGGCTTAGAGCACAGGTTGGTGAGGTTTCAATGGAAATACTACAAAGTTACTGCAACTTAGGGGGGATACACATGATCGTGCTCGGTCCGGGAAACAAGGTCCGTGTTTCAATCTCATTTCCCTTACCAACCGCAGTTGCCCTGACCCGAAGTGACTGCATCATAGTGTTTTATGATACAGTCAGTTCCTATCAGATAGCAGATCTATTGTACTGTTCTCACATCATTACTTCAGGTCAGGGTAGCAGCGGTCGGTAGCACGTTTCCCGCACCAAGCATGGTTGTGTGACTCAGCTCTTTGGATTCACATGCATTCTTTATACATATGACATCTGCCTATGAGACGTTTGCTTGGGTCTCTTCAGGCTGCAAATTATCAACTGCACAGTGAGACCAAAACCTACAAGTACTACATTCTTTATGACTAGCTGCCACCAGCCTGTCCACATTACAGGGCTATTCTGGTAACTATGTAGCTTCATTGCACATTAAATAAACATATTGATAAATAGCTATTTTACACATATATTGCTTCCCATACATGTACAGTATTATGATGTTGGTGAGATATATACTGTATTTGGCTGGAAGATTATATATTAAAATTATTTATTATTTAAATGAAATAGATTTTGTTATCCCTGTTGTTTAAATACTTATATAGATAGCTTGTGTAATGATTTTATTTGTAAAAAAGAAGAAAAAAAAACATTTCAATTTACCAATTATCTGCAGACAATTGACTGAACTTATAGTTATATGAAATTACCCCTGATAACGGAGCTATTATTAGCAAATTGTTTAAATCTAGCACAAATGTTTTTCAGAGTCTGTTACCAAAATTGATAGTCAGCTCAGATAGATTTAGTAAATACTTGTTTTCCCATGAAAGTAGCAATTGTAATGCAGATTTTCTTAGAGCCCTATGTTGTGTTGTTACTCTGCTCCTCCTGGAAATGTATGGATGCGTTTATGACTGGATGTTGCTATTCTTTTTGTTAATGGGGAATGTGTCACTGTGATGTGACACTAACAGTGTCAGACTGTGTAGGGACACAACCTTTGATACTGCCAAATTTGCTATCTTTTCATATCTTTTTGTATCTATATTGGTATTAATATCTAACAGTTAAAAGGTTTGTGTTAAAAAGGGTAACTTCTCCTACAATGTGTACCTTCACTCTCAGGACTTGTAGCCATTTTTGTGGTCCACATTTTAAGGAACAGAATATCCTTCCCTTTATAGAACTGTCTTATCCTTGTCTGTAAAACAGACAAGAATTGGACATGTTCTATTTTTTTGCAGAGCCATGGAACGGACATACTGGTACAGACAGTTGTTTGTTGACAACATCCAAGTTAATTAGAGACCCACTTGTGGATGTATTTAAATGCACACCTGAAACACACTGCTTCTTTGTGTCGCATCATGGGAAATTCTAAAGAAATCAGCCAAGATATCAGGAAGAGAATTGTGGACTTGCACAAGTCTGGCTCAACTTCTGGTGCAATTTTAAGATGCCTGAAAGTGCCTTATTTATCTGTACAAACAATTATACGCAAGTACAAACAAGATGGGAATGTCCAGCCATCATACCGCTCAGGAAGGAGACGGGTTCTGTGTCCAGGAGATGAACGTGCTTTGGTCTGACATGTGCATATCAACCCAAGAACCAAAGCAAACGACCTTGTGAAGATGATGGCGGAAGCTGGTAAGATTGTGTCAATATCCACAGTGAAACAAGTGCTGTATCAACATGGCCTGAAAGACCACTCTGCAAGGAAAAAGCCATTACTCCAAAAGAAACATAAAAAAAGTCAGATTAATCTTTGCAAATGCACACAGGAACAAAGACCTACATTTTTGAAGACATGTTCTGTGGTTTGATTAAACTAAAATTGAACTTTTTGGCCATAATGGCCATCGTTAGGTTTGGAGGAAAAAGGGAGAAACTTGGAAGCCTAAGAACACCATCCCAACTGTGAAACACGGGGTTGGCAGCATCATGTTGTGGGGTTGTTTTGCTGCAGGGGTAACTGGTGCGCTTTACCAAATAGATAGCATCATCAGGAAAGAACATTATGTGGAAATACTGAAGCAACATCTCAAGACATCAGCCAGTAAGTTAAAGTTTGGGTGGAAATGGGTCTTCCAAATGGACAATGACCCAAAGCATACTGCCAAACTGGTTACAAAGTAGCTTAAAGGGATTCTGTCACCTCCCCTCAGCCAAAAAACGATTTAAAAGCAGCCATGCAGCACAGCTTACCTGGATTAGGCTGTGCTGTTTTATCTTGAAATCCGTCCAGCAGTTACTTCAAAAAACGACTTTGATCAATAAGGAAATGCGTCCTGAAGGTGCCCAGAGGGGCGTTTTTTTCTTCCTAGTGAGCCCAGTACCGCCCCTCTTTCAGTGCCCAGCCCGCCTTCCTTGTATTTTCTAACCGCCGCCCCCAGCCTGCCACAGCCTCCCCTCCCTCTCCTCCCCCTCCCTCACGCCGAACGAAGTCTCGCACAGGCGCAGTACCCACTGAGGGCTGCGCCTGTGCGATCATCAGGAGACTGAGGGCGGCAGCTTCATCTTCGTCACTGGGCATGCGCCGAGCCCAGTGACGTCCGATGCTCGCTCTTCCCTCAGTCAGCAGGGAAGAGCGAGCATCGGACGTCACTGGGCTCGGCGCATGCCCAGTGACGAAGATGAAGCTGCCGCCCTCAGTCTCCTGATGATCGCACAGGCGCAGCCCTCAGTGGGTACTGCGCCTGTGCGAGACTTCGTTCGGCGTGAGGGAGGGGGAGGAGAGGGAGGGGAGGCTGTGGCAGGCTGGGGGCGGCGGTTAGAAAATACAAGGAAGGCGGGCTGGGCACTGAAAGAGGGGCGGTACTGGGCTCACTAGGAAGAAAAAAACGCCCCTCTGGGCACCTTCAGGACGCATTTCCTTATTGATCAAAGTCGTTTTTTGAAGTAACTGCTGGACGGATTTCAAGATAAAACAGCACAGCCTAATCCAGGTAAGCTGTGCTGCATGGCTGCTTTTAAATCGTTTTTTGGCTGAGGGGAGGTGACAGAATCCCTTTAAGGATAACAAAGTCAATATTTTGGAGTGGCCATCACAAAGCCCTGATCTCAATCCTATTGAAAATGTATGGGCAAAGCTGAAAAAGCAGGTGCGAGCAAGGCGACCAACAAACATGGCTCAGTTTTGTCAGGAGAATGGGCCCAAATTCGACCAACTATTGTGAGAAGCTTGTGGAAGGATATCCAAAACGTTTAACCCAAGTCATACAGTTTAAGGGCAATGGTACCAAATAATAATGAAATGTATGTAAACTTTTGACTTTGCAGAAAGTAATAAAAATGCCTTAAAACATTCTCTCATTATTCTGGCATTTGGTAAATAATAATAATAATTACGGTAATGCTAATTGACCAAAAACAGGAAAGGTTTATTCTGATTTCATGTCAGATATTGAGAAAAACATGCATATGTGTCTTTTTATATAGTTTATGTAAACATCTGGTTTCAACTGTATGTTTAAAAACATGCAGATGCAATGGCCTTAACCCCTTAAGGACTCAGCCCTATTTCACCTTAAGGACTTGGCCATTTTTTGCAAATCTGACCAGTGTCACTTTAAGTGCTGATAACTTTAAAACGCTTTTTACTTACCCAGGCCGTTCTGAGATTGTTTTTTTCGTCACATTTTGTACTTTATGACACTGCTAAAATTGGGTAAAAAAATAAATAGCAAATTTCAAAGTTTCAGTTTCTCTATTTCTGTTATACATAGTAATACCCCCCAAAATTATGATGACTTTACATTCCCCATATGTCTACTTCATGTTTGTATCATTTTGGGAATTATATTTTATTTTTTGGGGATGTTACATAGCTTAGAAGTAAATTTTGAAATTTTTCAGAAAGTTTCCAAATCCAACTTTTTATGGATTAGTTCAGGTCTGAAGTCACTTTGTGAGGCTTTAGTAATATAAACCATCCAAAAATGACCCCATTTTTGAAACTACACCCCTCAAGGTATTCAAAACTGATTTTACAAACTTTGTTAATGCTTTAGGTCTTCCACAAGACTTCATGGCAAATGGACATAAAATTTAAGAATTTCGATTTTTTGGGGAAAATTTTCCAATATAATCCATTTTTTCCAGTAATAAAGTAAGAGTTAACTGCCAAACAAAACTCTATATGGATTGCCCTGATTCTGTAGTTTGCAAAAACACCCCATATGTGGTCCTAAACTACTGTTTGGCCAAACGGGAGGACATAGAAGGAGGGGAACGCCATATGGGTTTTGGAAGGCATATTTTGCAGGACTGGTTTTGTTTATACCATGTCCCATTTCAAGCCCCCGTTGCACCCCTAGAATAGAAATTCCAAAAAAGTGACTCCATCTAAGAAAGTTTACCCCTCAAGGTATTAGAAACTGGGTTTACAAACTGAATTGACCTGCGGTTTTCTGCGATCGTCGATACGGGGGTGTCACATGACCTCCCCTGGCGTTGTGACAGGATTGTTCCGATTAAACCCCGCCGAGCCGCAATCGCGTTTTAAACCCATGACGTGCCGGCACGTCATGGGTCCTTAAGGACTTGAGAAACATGCCGTACCGCTCCGTCATGCGTCCCTAAGGGGTTAAAGAGCACCTGTCAGCAGGACCAGTCCTATAAAACCAGGCATACTGCCTGGTAGCATTGATCCTCCTGATTAAAACGATACCAGTCTTGTGAAAATCGGTTGCAACATTCCTGAGAACTAAGGACTTTAGTGCACCAAGGAGCAGGACCTAGCCCCTCGGTGCACCTCAGATTTCCAGAGTGGGTCACGCTCCCTAGGAGCACCGAAGCCCACATTTGCAAAAAAAAATAAATGAAATATTTCTTCCTTGGGAACCTTACAACCGATTTTTACAAAACAGGTATCACTTCACACAGAAGGATCAACACTGCTAGATAGTATGTCTGGTTTAATAGGGTTCATCCTGCTGATAGAAAGAATATGGGAAACAATATTTAAACAGATAATAACTTGCAAAAAAAAACATTATTATTTTACATTCCCATATATAAATCACATTCATTTTTTATACCTGTGAGCTACACTGAAATTCCAGTTATCATTTCTGGGGCAATTTGTTCCAAAAATGTTTGACTTTTCTACACCAGAAAACTGGCGCAGAGCATTAATAAATTCCCATTATTATTTTCAGAAAATCATTCGTACTTTTAAAGAGAAACACTTTTAAAATTTTACGTAAACAGGGCAAGAGAGAATTTCCTAAAGATTTTATGCTGTACAAAACAATGACAAAAAGATAATCTACCATAAAAAATCAATACCACTACTTCTACTACTACTAATACTAAAATTATTATTAAATAATAATATAATGCGCTTATAATGAAAAGAGATTGTAACATGTTTAAATTACAAATGCAAATCTACTTGCTATCTGAGTGCTCTCATCATTGACTGCAGAGAATCCATGTACCAGTCATTCTCCTTTCAGAAGATCCCTCCCGCTGCTAGGAAATTGTTCTCTTAAATGAAGTCAAAAGTGCCATCAGCGAGAGTGACAGGTAACATACTGAACACAGCACACAAGACCACAGCGGTCAATGATCATTTGGGGTGAGTTGATGTGTTAAGTTTCTGTTAAAAAGTGTAAGTTATTCATATGCAAAATCGAAATGTGCAAAATTAGAAGAACACACTATATACACCGATCAGCCATTACATTATAACCACTGGCAAGTAAAGTGAATAACATTCATTACCTCCTGACAATAGCACTTGTCAAGGATGGGGTATATTAGACAGCAAGTGAACATACAGGTCATGAAGTTGATGTGTTGAAAACTTGAGAAATAGGCAATTAGCTAGAGTATGGATCTAAGTCCGCAACTGGCAGAGTTTGCCTTGGAAAATCTGTCCTGCCCGTCCAGTAGTGTGGCATCAGAGGGTGTGTTTAGTGCGGCGGGGGCCATAGTTACCCCAAGAATAACTCGCCTATCCAAAATGTGGAGAGACTGACCTTTGTCAAGATAAATCAGGCGTGGGTTAGCCCGGATTTCCACCCACCAATGACTGATGCACCCATGGTGCCACACCAACACTTTGACAAAAGAAACCGGTTTCTTCTGGCTACATGCCTCAGCTACTATTCTGATGCTGTCACCCACCTGAAGCCACACATCTGATGCAAAGTGATCCTTTTTTCACCCACCATCTTCAGCGGGTACTGGTATTGCCACCCAACTCCACACTATGTCACCTTGGCACTCTGTGGCCTCCTGATGCTGCTGCCACCTCCACACTATGCCACCTTGCCCCTCTGTGGCCTCCTGATGCTGATGCCCTGCCACACTATGTCACCATGCCACTCTGTGGCCTCCTCATGCTGCTGCCACCTCCACACTATGTTACCTTGCCACTCTGTGGTCTCCTCATGCTGCTTCCACCTCCACACTATGTCACCTTGCCACTCTGTGGTCTCTTCATACTGCTTCCACCTCCACACTATGTCACCTTGCCACTCTGTGGCCTCCTGATGCTGCTGCCACCACCAAATATTCCATTCACGTGTCATCTATGTTTTGGATCCCCTCCTGTTTTTTTGGGCATTAGCAATACTGGTGGATTACTGACCAAATGCTGACCGAGTAAAGGTGGATGCTCAACAGACAGGATACGTTTTTCGTGGGTTATTGTTCGGATAGATCAAAAGAAGGGTAAAATAATCAGTGACATCAATACAAACCTACTGCTGACACCCTGTCCACTCTGTTGGGGGTCTCTACTTGTATAAGCATTTAATAGAACACGTTCTGTAGACATCTATGTGGAATCACCTGATGACGGTGTAAAAGGAGTGCACTTCTTCTTGGTGCTACCTGTAAGGCTGAGTTCACACTTGAGTTATTTGGTCGGTTTTGGCCCCGTGACTGCCTAAATAAGTGAAGTGTGCAGTGATTCTAAGAGCGACGCCTGTCATCTGCATGCCATACTGACTCACAGTATGGTTTCACTACCACAGCAGACTCCCTATGCGTGTTACTGCAAGGCACAGTGTTCTACACCACTATAAAGGCTTTCGGCAGCCAGGAAATAGCCTTTTAACGTGATATCGCCGCAAATAAATTCGGATCGAAGCAAATTTTTTCAAAAATATTTGCCAAACCGGCGAATCTGATTTTTTAAAAAAAATTCACTCATCTCTAATTATAATCAGTGCAGTAAAGGCCTGGAAAAAAAACACGGCATCCTGAGAAGAGTCATGGTTATTCATGAGTTCTTGTCTCTCCACCCATCTGCTGACACTATGTCACCTTGCCACTCTGTGGTCTTCTGATGCTGCTGCTGCCACCTCCACACTGTCATTGGGCCACTCTGTGGCCTCCTCATGCTGCTTCCACCTCACCACTATGTCATTGGGCCACTCCATGGACTTCTCATGCTGTTCCCACCCTCCCCACTCCATGAATGGGCCATTATTTTGCCTTTCGGCCTGGCTGACATCATCATCTATTTGACCCCTCTTCTGATCTGTCAGAAGGAAGGAAAAATGAGACGTACAACATACCCTGTCTGTGTAGCAGCTGTAAGGCCTGTATGGTCCCATCAGAATTGGCTTGTGATTTGGTAGCCAAAAGCAGTAGTGGGTACAAAACACAGAAGACATGCAAATATTCCATTCACGTGTCATCTATGTTTTGGATCCCCTCCTGTTTTTTTGGGCATTAGCAATACTGGTGGATTACTGACCAAATGCTGACCGAGTAAAGGTGGATGCTCAACAGACAGGATACGTTTTTCGTGGGTTATTGTTCGGATAGATCAAAAGAAGGGTAAAATAATCAGTGACATCAATACAAACCTACTGCTGACACCCTGTCCACTCTGTTGGGGGTCTCTACTTGTATAAGCATTTAATAGAACACGTTCTGTAGACATCTATGTGGAATCACCTGATGACGGTGTAAAAGGAGTGCACTTCTTCTTGGTGCTACCTGTAAGGCTGAGTTCACACTTGAGTTATTTGGTCGGTTTTGGCCCCGTGACTGCCTAAATAAGTGAAGTGTGCAGTGATTCTAAGAGCGACGCCTGTCATCTGCATGCCATACTGACTCACAGTATGGTTTCACTACCACAGCAGACTCCCTATGCGTGTTACTGCAAGGCACAGTGTTCTACACCACTATAAAGGCTTTCGGCAGCCAGGAAATAGCCTTTTAACGTGATATCGCCGCAAATAAATTCGGATCGAAGCAAATTTTTTCAAAAATATTTGCCAAACCGGCGAATCTGATTTTTTTTAAAAAATTCACTCATCTCTAATTATAATCAGTGCAGTAAAGGCCTGGAAAAAAAACACGGCATCCTGAGAAGAGTCATGGTTATTCATGAGTTCTTGTCTCTCCACCCATCTGCTGATGATTGACAGTCTCCTCCTTAGTTTTCTCCCTAGGAAAGAATTGCCTATCATCAGCAGGTGGTCAAGGAAAGCTGGAGATCATGAATAACCATGACTCTTCTCAGGCAGCTGTGACCTTTTATCAGGCCCAGGCTCCAATGGTATTGCTTCTGGTTCTTAGCAACCTCGTACGTTTAAAGTTTGTGCCCTCAGTAAGGTCAGCATAAAGTTGAAAGACATAAATGAAAACCACTAAGGAGATGTTTAGGTGCTGTGAGAATTTTGGGCTTGCAGATAAGTTAAACTGATCCATGCTTTTGGTTAGAATGTGCACCCTGTTCCCCTGCTCTCTTACACTATCCGTTCTGCTGCATGAACACTGCACTTACTCTCAATAAAGTTCATGTGCAGATTTTATGAAGTGGTGAAATCCAGCTCATGGATACCTTCCTGTTCATTAGTTAGCAGTAGACTACAAATTAAATGTGCATTCCCATAAATGTATCTTATCTAGGTTGGTAATTGAGAAATCCTCCCACCTCCCTTTCTTACATGCAGCATTTAAAAAACTCTGTCCAAGAATACTAGTTTATGAAAGAAAACATCATCTCAAAATTATTAAAATCTCTGTGGGAATTCATGATTAATTTTAAGGCCTGGCAGATTAAAATACATTATTATGTACACTCTAGTGCTCCCTTTCAGATATTCTCAGAATCTGATTTTGCTCTGCTGATACACACCAGTGGTTCGACATGTATCTAGTAGATTGCAAGGAATAGATTAGCATTAAAGACTCAGTATTGTGTTGTTAGCTTGATATGTGTAACGTGTGCTTCTACATTAAGAAAAATGTAACTGGCACCGTCTAGGGCATATTAAATCACCTGCTATAAACAAAGAAGAATATAGAGTATGTATAATAATTATGGGGCTATTTCGTATGGAAGGCTTTGACCTCCAAAATATCTTCTGCTTAACCTTAAGCCTCAAACACACTGTGCAGTGGTCCGGGATCTTGAACCGACAGAGAATAACAGACAGGAGCTTATTCAAAAATAATTTCCATTCCAAATTCTACTACTATTGATATATAAACATTTCTGGAGCAAGTAGGTAGATTTGTGAATTATAAAGGAAATCTATTCAGATTGCACATTTAATACAAAATGTAGGCAAACTTGCAAAAACAGTACTTTGCTGTGGGTATATTTAAATGTTTTTTCCGAGACTTTTATACTGATGACCTATCCTCTAGAAGGGGGTCCAACACCCGAAACCCTCGCCGATCAGCTATTTAAGAAGGCACTGGCACTCGTCGTAGAGCTGTAGCCTTCTTACAGCTTTTCCTAGGCTTTGTAACTTTGGTCATTGATCACATGGTCTAGGCACAGCTCAACCCCATTGAAGTGAATGGGGCTGAGCTGCAATACCAAGCATAGCCGCTATACAATGTAGGGTGCTGTGCTTGTGGAGCTGAAAGAAGGCTGTGTCGCTACTGTGAGTGCCGGTGCCTTCTCAAATAGCTGATCGGCTGGGGTATTAAATGTCGGCTCTTAACCGATCAGATACTGATGACCTATCCAGAGAATAGGTCATCAGTTATAAAATCTTGAAAAACCTCTTTAACACCAGGACTTCCATGCTTTGTGATAAGTAAAATCTGTAAAAATGTAAAGAAGATATACCAAGCATGAAAGCTATCCCACAGGATAGGGGACAATTTTAGACTGGCCAATCAGAATACCAGAGGATCTTCTGGTTTGCCCAGGCTCTAATACCATAATGGACCCCAAAGATTCAGGAGAAAAAAAAAAACATTTTGCTACCTTTGAAGACAATCACTTGTCACTAGGGTCTATTTTTGTGATTCAAAACCTATTAAAATTTTATGGACCTTTCAGAACAATTTCAGGAGCCCCAGGTAACCCAGTCTGATACCGACAGGGGATAACTAACTGATTAGTGAGGTGACCCCCTGGATCCTGAAAACAGAGCGAAGTCATCATAAAGACTCCTTAAAGGGTAACTAAGTTTTAGAGCTTCTCACAAATTAACTTCTGCTTTTGCTGGGGACAGTATGAGGATCCATTCCAGGCTCCCCCAGTCTTCTGGTCTGCTTATATTGACTTCTAGCTGCCCCAGTATGCTTCTCCTCCAACCAGCAGTTTTCCTCAAGTCGAGCGTGTCCAAATACAGGTAGTCTGCCAGTACTATACTGATCTAGACTTCCTTTCCCAAAATTCTAGGCCAATCATCAGTGAGCCCTATCCTAATCCTTTCCCCTATCCTCTGCACACATGATGTTTAAGAGACAGTTTATGCACGAACACACAAATCTCAGAACGCACATCATCATGACAGCCTTGAAAATAATTGCAGGTCACAGAAGACTGTTTATGGGGGAGAGTTCATAAGGGGAGAGATCCAAGACCCAAGGACACATTGATCACAGCGCAGGCGGGGCAAGAACTATGTAAACTGACGAAGAGTCAGTCCAGTGAAAAATGCTGACTAATAAACACTTAGCTGAGCATTCTGCAGTGTTCAGGCAGTGAGCACAGGATGGGGAAGGGGCCTCTACACTGAGCTCCGCAGCCAGCCAGTGAAGAAAGACACACCCATGTCCTTCAGTCTGTCTATGCTGCTAAGGACAGGATTCACCTAGTAACAGTGGGTGAGAGCAAAATTACTAGAAGGGAGAACTCTAGTGGCAGAGATATCAGAAGTGTTTTGGGGGTAAATAACATCAACATTTTTAATCAAAGTGATTTACAGATTTGTTCAGGTTCACCTCAAGTGACATTTAGCAATAAACTGTATGAAAAGTTAGTGCCCATTTAAATGTTGAATTGGGGAAATAGTATCATAAACTTCAAAGCACAGCCGCAATTCCTTCATAAGGAGGACAGTCAGGAACTCTCTGCTTGCAGCGTTTTGGTGTCCGTCTGACGAAACTGAGCCAAACGGATCCGTTCTGACACACAATGTAAGTCAATGGGGATGGATCTGTTTTCACTGACACAATCTGGCACAATAGAAAACGGATCCGTCCTCCATTGACTTTCAAAAGTGTTCAAGACGGATCCGTTTTGGCTATGTTAAAGATAATACAAACGGATCCGTTCTGAACGGATGCAGATGGTTGTATTATCTGAACGGATCCGTCTGTGCAGATCCATGACGGATCTGCTCCAAACGCGAGTGTGAAAGTAGCCTAGCAGTGACACCCACAATGTAGTGCTTGTTCTGATGACCCCAAAGTAGTAACTTTGCTGCCCGCTTGTTACTAGGGCCAACATTTTATATTTTTCTTAATGTGGTTGATATACCTGAATATCTACTTAAGGGTCCATTCACATGTTTGCAAGTGTTTTGCGGTCCACAAATTGCAGGATCCGCAAAACACGGGTACCGGCCATGTGTGTTCCTTCATTTTGCGGACCGCACATGGCCGGCACTATAATAGAAATGCCTTTTCTTGTCCATGACTGCGGACAAGAATAGGACATGTTCTATTTTTTTGTGAGGCAGCGGAACGGAAGTGCGGATGCGGACAGCACACAGTGTACTGTCCACATCTTTTGCAGCCCCATTGGAAATGAATGGGTCCGCACCCCTTCTGCAAAATTGCAGAATGGATGCAGACCTATTTTGCGGATGTGTGAATGGACCCTTATACTCAGTAAGGCCTCATGCACATGACCGTTTTTCGGGTCCGCATCCGAGCTGCAGTTTTTGGGACTCGGGTGCGGATCTATTCACTTCAATGGGGCCGCAAAAGATGCGGATAGCACTCCGTGTGCTGTCCGCGTGCTTTGCTCTGTTCTGTGGCCCCGCAAAAAAAATATAGCATGTCCTATTCTTGTCTGTTTTGCGGACAAGAATAGGCATTTCTACAATGGGCCGTCCGTTCCGTTCCGCAAATTGCGGAAGGCACACGGACGGCTCAGTTTTTTGGGCGGATCCGCGGTTTGTGGACCGCAAAAAATTTAATGGTCGTGTGCATGTAGCCTAAAGATGATTACAATGACGGAAAACTTCACTAATTCCCAACTAAAGCGATACCCTACTCTGTCTATGTCATTATGACTGCAAAACCTACAGAAATATGTACTATGCTGTAACACGCGTTTTTCCATCTGAAGTTACATTTTTATATAGAAAAAAAATATCCCTAAACTTAAAAGATCATCAGCAAAGGTCTCATTTTGTTTTTTTCCTGGGATGCCATGGGACAACTAATATGGTTACACAGCCTACCAAATAATTGAATGACAGATGTGTGTAGGTACGCAGTGTATTTCACCGGTTCCCATATTGCTATAGTATTGCTCTATTAAAGGGAATCTGTCAGCTCCAAAACATCCCCCAAACTAGAGTACGTGGTGTACTGCGTAAGTTACCCAGAGTCCGGTAATGTCATTTTTATCGTCATACTCACATTCCAATACTATGCTCCTGCAAACCAGCACTAAAATGCATTGAGAGGACTCATGTGCTCATGCACATAATGGAGAGGACTCAAAAAGGAATCCTTGCAATTTATTTTACTACTGATTTTTAAGAGCACAGTGCCCGAATGCAAAGGAGTATGAAGATAAAAATTACGTAATCGGACTCAGCGCCCCTTAAACTATACACCTCTTACTCTAGTTTGGGTGTGTTTTGAAGCTGACAGATTCCCTTGATGAAAGTCATATTAAGAGTCAACTTTTTCCCCAGAAATAAATACAATTAAAGCTGTCTTTACATCTGGGTCATTATAATGGAAGTTATGACACTGTGCCATATACATCGTACGACAGATCCAACCGTTGCACAGGGAGATGAGCGCTTCCATTGCGCTCATTTCCATAGTCATCTGCCTGTGCTAGTTCAGCGGGGCAGGGGAGGGAGAGGCGTGTCCCTTCCCCTTCCTCTGATAGGCTGCAGGCACTAGGCCGGCAGCCTATCATAGGCCAGCGCAGGCGGCGCGATGACATCATCTTGCCGCCTGAGCCATACAGCGCAGGACACAGGCCGGCAGAGGCCTGCATCGCATCGCTGACATGGAGGTAAGTATAAGTGGCATGTGATGGGGGCTCTTATTACTGGCACATGATGGGGGGCTCGTATTACTGGCACATGATGGGGGGCTCTTATTACTGGCACATGATGGGGGGGGGCTCTTGTTACTGGCACGTGATGGGGGGCTCTTGTTACTGGCACATGATTAGGAGCACTTATTACTGGCGCATGATTGGGGGCACTTATTACTGGCACATGATTGGGGGCACTTATTACTGGCAGATTATTGGGGGCACTTATTACTGGCACATTATTGGTGGGCACTATAGGGGCATCTACTGAGGCCACAAAGAAGGGGTATTTTATATGGGGGCTCTGTACAGTAGCATTTTATACTGGGACACATTATGGTGGGTACTATGGGGAAGGGGGAGAGGAGTACTATGGAGTCATCTACAGGGACACTAAGAAGGGGTATTTTATACTTGCAAATTATGGGGGACACTGAGGGCATCTACTGGGGCATGATATATGGGGAATTTTATACTGGTACATTATGGGGGGCACTAGGAGGAAGGGGGAGAGGAGCACTATGGGGGCATTTACTGGGGGAACTATATAGGGATATTTTATACTGGCACATTATGGGGGCACTATGGGGACATTAGCTCAACTGGAGGCATTACAAGGGGGTATTTTTTGCACTGTCACACTGTAAGGAGAATTATTTCTACTGGGGGGGGGCATTATCATGGGCTTTATTACTCCCCCATGGTATGACCCCCTAGTAGCAGCACCAGCCTCTCCCTGCTCTGCTATCCCTCTGCCCCTTCTCCAAATCCTTATTATGAAATCTTTCTCATTAGAATAAAACACAAAATAAGCTCCGCCGAGCCCCCGGCCAAAGTGTGGAAGTGGTGTCTGAGATCCCCAAGGCTGTTGCCTGGCCCTGTTACCGAAGCTAGCAGAGTGGTGTAAGGTTAAGGTACTAGTAGAGATGAGCGGCCGCTTAATCCTGATTTAAAGTTACTGCAGGATATGGATTACAGTTTAGAAATGTCAAATGTACACTCCTGTGAGTGGCGGGGAGGGAGATCTGTGGATGACACTGTTATAGGGAGGAAGATCTGTGGATGACACTGTTATAAAGGGGAAATGGGGATGACACTGTCATGGGGTGGATCTGTGGATGACACATTTAGCATAAGATGCTATATACGGTATGTGTCATCCACAGATCCCCCTCCATAACAGTGTCATCCACAGATCACCCTCCCTACACAAATGTCATCCACAGGCAACTAGGACATGTTGAAATCTGAGTGATTGTTTTTTTTTTTCTTTTTATAACCACAGACAGCAGGACTTTTCTTCCTTGTTGAGGTTTTAGGTATTGGGTAAAATATGGCAGCATTTCTAAGCATACTTGTGTAAAGGTATCGTTGTTATAGCTTCCCCCCCTACTTTTGTCCTGGCCCCCAGTGTGCCCCCCCAAAATTTGAAAGCTAGAGACGTAACTGAAGAATAGTGCTGTATGCAGGGCTATCCTTGTAGTAAAAAATGACAGAACTGCTGACAGAGGCTCCGAACAGAACCCATAATGCAAATATGAACAGAGCCTACAAAACATTTGGCAAGAGTTAATAAAACCATATAAAACCATGAATGAAGAGGTCACCTAAGGCTACTTTCACACTCGCGTTTGGTGCAGATCAGTCATGGATCTGTACAGACGGATCCGTTCAGATAATGCAACCGTCTGCATCTGTTCAGAACGGATCCGTTTGTATTATCTGTAACATAGCCAAGACAGTTCCGTCTTGAACACCATTGAAAGTCAATGAAGGACGGATCTGTTTTCCATTGTGCCAGATTGTGTCATAGAAAACGGATCCGTCCCCATTGACTTACATTGTGTGTCAGAACGGATCCGTTTGGCTCAGTTTCGTCAGACAGACAGCAAAACGCTGCAAGCGTGTCCTCCTCCAAAGCGGGATGGAGACGGAACGGAGGCAAACTGATGCATTCAGAATGCATCAGGGCAAAACTGATCTGGTTTGGACCGCTTGTGAAAGCCCTAAACGGATCTCACAAATAGAAAGCCAAAACGCCAGTGTGAAAGTAGCCTTATGTGTACAGTGTTTTTTCTAACGCGTTAATTCATATAATGCACACGTGAGGTGTCCATCTATAAATGATATAATGTGAACATGATATGCCCTGCATTACAGCACGCCAGCCTTAATATACCGTATATGGGATGCAATGTAACAAACACCACTGGGCAATGTGGAGCAGATAAAAACTAATATTTATTGCCAAGAAATCCCCCAATCTCCTGCACAGTGTGTGTCTTTGTGCATCTGGCTCTGTCTTTGTGCCCTGATAGATAGCATTGCCTCTTAATCTGATAAATGAACTTGCATGCTATAGTCATTTTAGCTGGAGTTAGATAGGAGTATGTAAAGCAGATTCTATCCCAGAATGATATTAATTTGATAGGATCCGTGATCTGTAAACCATTGGTTATCTTGGTCTCTCCTGATAAGAGAAAACTGCTGAGGATTTCCAGTTGGTGAGCACATTTGGGCAGAATCTTTCACACGTCACAAATTGCAGATGGGAGGCAGTGATCTTGAACACGCAATCACATTGCCGTGACCGTCTGACACCTTCCATTTAGAAAAATAATACTTTCCTCACAGCACACACTCCCTGCTGCAACCAGTGCCGAAATTATGCCTGGGAGAGCTGTTCCTCATAGACTGGGGTCTTAAATATTTCTTACATTGCTTTTATAAGATTCCTGCTGTACAGAGCCTTGTTCACAAAGACAGCGCACAGATATGGGGGTGCTCCTAGTGCATGATCTTCTTTTATAATCCCAATTCATTACAATTTATTAAAATTAGAACAGACACTGTAGAATAATATTTTCTATTTTTACCTCCACAGCATCCATATACTATATTTGCAGCCCATCAATCTCTGTCCCCGTTGGGGTTAAAAGTATAAGTATATTTCATAGGAAACCAATCAACCTGTAATAGATGAAACTTGAGTATCCAGTGAAGATATATATATATATATATATATATATATATATATTGGTTAGATTTGAGACCAGGACCCCAAAGCTGCAAACAGCAGTTGTTACAATCACACGCAAAATG
This sequence comes from Bufo gargarizans, assembly GCF_014858855.1. Lineage (NCBI taxonomy): Eukaryota > Metazoa > Chordata > Amphibia > Anura > Bufonidae > Bufo > Bufo gargarizans. The sequence continues at coordinate 122,908,685 of NC_058084.1, forward strand.
TGAATTCACTAAAGCTACTATTCATTTGGTGCTGGCTAGATTGGGGTGCAGAGGTTAAAGCATGGAAGGACAATACCCCTTCAAATAGACCATCAGGCCTGATGTAATCTTTGGGGACCGGTTGCCTTGGCAACCAGACATTGTAGAGGATCCAGAGCAACTGAGTCATAACCTAAAATCTCACAGCTACAGCAGTACAGGAGGAAATGTCCAGTTTCCTTGCATCTAGACAAGGCCATTGGCTAGAAAATAAATTCCAAATGGGGTGATATTTGTAAAAAAATTGCAATCCCGTCACAGCTTTATGGGTTTTGTTTTTACAATATCTTCTGAGCGGTAAAACTGACCGTACCTTCATTCTGGAGGTCAGTACGATTACTACAGTACCACATTTATATAGTTTTTTTTTTCTGGTGCTTTAATACCGAAAATAAAAATTCAACCTTTGAAAAAAAATTGTTATAGTTAAGTCTACGGAGCTGTGTAAGGACTTACTTTTTGCAGTGGCGCCTGTAGTTTTTATTGATACCATTTTGGAGTGTGTATGACTTTTTAATCACTTTCTATAAAAAAAAAAAATTGGAAAGTGAAGCCCCGAAAAAATAGTGAGTCAACCATTATTATTTTTTTCCCGTTATGGCATCCACTGTATGGATTAATATGTTTATATTTTAATAGTTCGGGCATTTTGAGATGTGGCGATACCTATGATGTTTATTTTTTTATTTCATTATGAGGAAAGGAGGGTGCAGGGCTCCGTAGGTACTACAACTGCAATAGCCTGTTTTTTTTCCCCCAAGAGACCCAAGCTATAGCAATGAACAGCTCCCCCAATCACTGTGCGGGAGAGCTATTCAGGTCACAGGGACGTAGCACTCCCAGGGAAAGGCACCTCACATGCCGTGGTCACAACTATCGCCGAACACAGACATTTACCCCAGGTGTAGAGACCCGGTGGCTATGACTCCTCCTGTGCTTGCGAATGGGTGCCAACTTTAAAGACCTGACTTCTACCATACATGTACGGCAGTAGTCAGGAAGGGGTTAAAAGCACACTACCATCAAAAAATGTAATCACTAACAGCCTATATGTGAATATTTTACCGTATGTATTTTTCTTACAAACAAATAAGTCGTTGCTTTTCTAAATACAATTCTTTAAAGTCACTGGTACAGATTTACTTAAAAAAAAAAAAATAAGTTAATAGGGTCTAAAGATGTGCCAGAAATGTATACCACCTTATTAATTGCCTTGATTTGTGCCAGAATTCTGCAGCACACCAAGCATAGTGTATAGTGTCTGTGCTTGCTATTGCAGCCGAGGCCCATTCATTTAAATAGGACTGAGCAGCACCTAGGCCATGTGACCAAAGAATGTGACATCACCATTATCGCTGCGGCCCCTTCAAACAGCTGATCGGCGAGGTGTCGGGAGTTGGACTCCTACTGATCTGATTTCAATAACCTATCCTATCAAGGAGAGGTAATCAATATTCTACTCTGAAAAACCTCTTTATTTATTTTTTCTTGGGAGATACCAGTTTGCCCCGTGCAGAGTCATGTATCTGTTGCTGCTGGGTAGTATATGCATTTTCATGATCAGAAGGGAACTAATCATTTTAGATCATTTGTAGACCATGTTTTCAGCTTTGTTGTGAAATGTTCTTTTCATATTCTGGCTCAACAGCGGGATCTGTCACAATCCTATTGGAGGACTAGAATACAAGGAAGCGCATTAAACAGAGAGGGTGGGAATACATCATGAGAATTAATGAACATGCAAATACTGCAATAAAACCATGCAATAAAGGTGAAAACAATGTTGTTCCATGTAGTGAATAACATTGCTTAGAAGCAATAGACTCAATTATGAAGATAAATCCATAATCCAGTCCTTCAAACACTTATTCTTTGTATGCAATTTGTAAAATTTAATAATAAAAAAATGCAGTGTGTATACAGAACACAACAAATTACATTTATCTGGCCTCTGACAATCCAAACTCCAGAACTTGCCTTTGGCACAGACCTTTAATGTGGAAGAAGAAGACTGAGAAGAGATAACTATGAGGCTAGAAAGTATAAAGGACAGATACAAACTCACAGTTTTGGTTTCCAAAACTGCTTCAAGAAACCTGAACGTGTAGCCATACCCTTAGAAGTTCCTGTTGCTGATTCTGGCAAATAAGACTAGGCCTACACGGCAATTTTGGATGCAAAAGTTGATGAGCTTCCAAGGATTGCAGTGCACTGTAGCACTGCAGCCATATAAATAAATGGAGTCTCAGCATGGACCATACATTTGGCACCACAGAGTTGGATTTTTTTGTGATTCTGCACTACGACCCCATTCATTTCTATAGCTGCGGTGTTACACTGCGATCCTTGGTCATGCGACATCTGTTCCACTGTGTGTCCCCAGTCTAAATGTAGGACAACATACCACAGAATACTGCACTGTTTTGACTGGCCGACTTAATAGAAACCGATGAACTCCATTATAGTTAGCAGGGTCCATCTGGCCCTGTGGGTGTCCATTAAATGACGGACTCTGGCTCTTACATTTTTTTTCCTCATTTTTCTGCTCATACAATGGAAAATAAAAATAGAAAAATGGAAAACGTGCGCAGATATTACCTAAAAAATATACTGGAGTTAGACTTCTTTAACAAAAAAAATAATACTGTGGGTATATTCACACATATGGGTAGCCATTCTGGCAGAAAAAGACCACATAGTCCATCTAGTCAGCCGTTTTTTTCCGTATTATTTCCTTATTTTTATTTTAGGATAGATATACAGCATGTTTATTTGGCTTGGTTTAATAACAGGTGTATAAAATTAAGCTCACAGATATGCAATCTCCATAGACATACATTAGTAGTAGTGGCTGTCAAACTGAAAGGCCCAGTAGTCTACAGGCCAGAACATAACAATAAATGCTCATGGTTGGCCATTCATTTAAATGAGAGAAACGAGAGAGAAACCTGGTTTTAGAGAAGTCGATTTCTATGAAAGTATCAAAAGAAATGGTAAGGTTCCTTTTGTCTATAAATTTTGTAGATTTTGTTCTTTATGTTACTGATCTATCACTGGCTGCCCTGCGATAAGACTGAGAGCAGAGAAGTGTGATGAGACTCTCCCCCTCTCTTTTTGCAAAGTCAGAGGCATAATGGGAAAAAGTAGGCTGCATTAAGTAACAATATCATACGGTAGGGGAAGAAGCAGCCAAGATGGTAGACAACCCATAACTAATCTAATCTAACTAAAACTAATCTCTGTGCAGACTTTTTTGCAGGAGTGCTTCTTAAAATCATTGAGCTAACTAAAATATAATTATCATATATGTTTTCTGGTTTAATTAATCAAAGTCTAGTTTACTTCATTTACTTGCTGACTTAGCACACTAATTACGACTAGGCTCTGTAGCGGCCTCTCTTGTGTAATAGCATGGCCAGTTATTTCAGGTAATTGCACACTGCAGCAGCTATAGTTATATAATGACTAGTGTTGAGCCGAATATGTGCTTGGCACATCGCAGTGTTGGGCCAAATACTGTGTATGCTCGAGCACAATAAAAATTAATGGGAGACCCGAGCATTAAACCAGGCACCCCCTGCTCTGAAAAAGAGAGGGTGTCTGGTTCACAGAAAAAGGTTAGAAATTGATGGAAACGCCATTGAAATGGTTTGGAAACAGCATGGGGAGGATGTCTTGATGCATCTTGGACTCCCATTACCTATGACATACAATAGACACAACCACACAAAGGCCATATGCCAAAAGCCTGGTATGTGCAAGCCAACAATCTATCCATGAGACAATCAGCATACCTTGCAATGGCAGCCTTGTGCACTATAAGACATTCAAAACCAGCTCTCATCTGACTAAGAGCCAGTAAGCCTCAAAGTTGCTTCATATCTGTTGGATGGCTTGGGTGGATCTGCGCACCTAGATCATTATCATTAGGGTGACAAAAAGTTTTCTGATTGTCCTAACATAATATTCAATAACCTTTCTATACAGTCTTGTCATGTAAATTCATTTGCATAATCGTGGGCATATGCAAATTAGCTGAATCTGCTTGTTTTCAGCTGAAACACCATTTGCATGGAAAATTTGCAATAAAAATTAGCGATTAGAATATTCGCGATCGACACTACTCACAAACAGTGACATTTATTGGATTCATAGTCTTATGAAAAGACTACTAATCCAATAGATGGCGCTGTTCATGACTCATGAACAGCGCCTGGTTTTATAGTCTTATGACAAGACTATGAATCCAATAAATGGCGCTGTTCGTGACTCATGAACAGCGTCATCTATTGGTTTCAAAGCCTTTTTTAATGCATTTTATTAGGTTTTGATATAATTTGCACATTTACATTCAAAGGTACATATTGGATCATATTACAGGTCATATTCCTTTTTTACAGATATGTGCAGTGAAAACAAAGATAAAACACATATAAACAATTCAATAATCCTTTCCCTAAACATTTCCCTCCCCCCCTTAACTCTCCCCCCTTCTATACTGGTGCTGTGGTTTACAGTTTTCTTTTTATTATAGGTATTTCTGGAGGTGTACAGTGTCTCATTTCAGAGTTCATGTGGATTTATTGTTGTGTAGTCTCATGACAGTGCGTCTTTATGTAAGGATTGATGATGCTTTAATTGAACAGCGGCATCTATTGGTTTCAGTCTTATAACAAGACTATGAATCCAATAGATGGCGCTGTTCATAAGTAATGTAGATCGCAAATATTCGAATCGTGAATTTTTATCGTAAATTTTCCATGCAAATGGTTTTTCAGCTGAATTTTAAATGTCTCATAGCGCACAAGGCTGCCATTGTAAGGTGTGCTGACTGTATCTGTCTCATGGATAGATTGTTGGCTTGCACATACCCGGCTTTTGGCAAATAGACTTTGTGTGGTTGTCTATTGTATGTCATAGGTAATAGGAGTCCAAGATGCATCCAGACATCCTCTCCATGCTTTTTCCAAACCATTATGGTGGTCTTTCCATCAATTTCTAACCTTTTTCTGTGGACCAGATACCCTCTCCTCTTCAGAGCAGAGGGTGCCTGGTTTAATGCTCGGGTTATCCCATTGACTTCCATTGTGCTCTGTAGAGCCCCGAGCATCCCGATGTGTTTGGCCCAAGCACTTTGGTGCTCGATTAACACTAATAATGACTATACAAATATATATGTATATTTAATACTAGTAGGACAAAACTGTATGAAATAATTTCATATAGGAAAAGAAGGTGAACTATCCCTGATGTCCATCCCTATTCTATTCTGCCCTGCCTAAAAACAGAACGGCCACCTCGATGTGGGCGATCCTGTGTCAGGAACCTCCTATAAGCCCCGGTGACAACCTGACACAGGGATAGATACCACCACCAAAGATATAGACGTTAGTAGCTAATTGGTCATAATAATCACGGATGATCTATATACAGTACAGACCAAAAGTTTGGACACACCTTCTCATTCAAAGAGTTTTCTTTATTTTAAGACATAACATAACATATAGACATAACAAAAAAGTGTGAAACAACTGAAAATATGTCATATTCTAGGTTCTTCAAAGTAGCCACCATTTGCTTTGATTACTGCTTTGCACACTCTTGGCATTCTCTTGATGAGCTTCAAGAGGTAGTCACCTTAAATGGTTTTCACTTCACAGGTGTGCCCTGTCAGGTTTAATAAGTGGGATTTCTTGCCTTATAAATGGGGTCGGGACCATCAATTGCGTTGTGGAGAAGTCAGGTGGATACACAGCTGATAGTCCTACTGAATAGACTGTTAGAATTTGTATTATGGCAAGAAAAAAAGCAGCTAAGTGAAGAAAAACGAGTGGCCATCATTACTTTAGGAAATTAAAGTCAGTCAGTCTGAAAAATTGGGAAAACTTTGAAAGTGTCCCCAAGTGCAGTCACAAAAACCATCAAGCGCTACAAAGAAACTGGCTCACATGCGGACCGTCCCAGGAAAGGAAGACCAAGAGTCCCCTCTGCTGCGGAGGATAAGTTCATCCGAGTCACCAGCCTCAGAAATCGCAGGTTAACAGCAGCTCAGATTAGAGATGACGTCAATGCCACACAGAGTTCTAGCAGCAGACACATCTCTAGAACAACTGTTAAGAGGAGACTGTGTGAATCAGGCCTTCATGGTAGAATATCTGCTAGGAAACCACTGCTAAGGACAGGCAACAAGCAGAAGAGACTTGTTTGGGCTAAAGAACACAAGGAATGGACATTAGACCAGTGGAAATCTGTGCTTTGGTCTGATGAGTCCAAATTTGAGATCTTTGGTTCCAACCACCGTGTCTTTGTGCGACGCAGAAAATTTGAACGGATGGACTCTACATGCCTGGTTCCCACCGTGAAGCATGGAGGAGGAGGTGTGATGGTGTGGGGGTGCTTTGCTGGTGACACTGTTGGGGATTTATTCAAAATTGAAGGCATACTGAACCAGCATGGCTACCACAGCATCTTGCAGCGGCATGCTATTCCATCCGGTTTGCGTTTAGTTGGACCATCATTTATTTTTCAACAGGACAATGACCCCAAACACACCTCCAGGCTGTGTAAGGGCTATTTGACCATGAAGGAGAGTGACGGGGTGCTGCGCCAGATGACCTGGCCTCCACAGTCACCGGACCTGAACCCAATCGAAATGGTTTGGGGTGAGCTGGACCGCAGAGTGAAGGCAAAAGGGCCAACAAGTGCTAAGCATCTCTGGGAACTCCTTCAAGACTGTTGGAAGACCATTTAAGGTGACTACCTCTTGAAGCTCATCAAGAGAATGCCAATAGTGTGCAAAGCAGTAATCAAAGCACACATGTGTTAATTCATAGTTTTGATGCCTCCAGTGTGAATCTACAATTTGCATAGTCATGAAAATAAAGAAAACTCTTTGAATGAGAAGGTGTGTCCAAACTTTTGGTTTGTACTGTATATATATATATGATGCTATGTATAGGATAACCAAGAAAACACAATAAATCACAACCCTACACAAATAAAACAGGGGTTGGACCATAGGTGATAGATGTAGGTATCTTGATGCTATATGAAAAGCAGTGAAAAATCCAAATAATCGCAATCCTTTGTTTCTCTGTGATGTATTAGTCACAGTTCAGCAGAGGACAACAATCAATCAGTGCAACTGTGTATTAGTATATATGGAATATATCAATATACCTATAGCCACCAAATAATACATAGATAAACAAATACGGTAGGCCCAGTGACACCACAAAGGTATTTAAGTAACTCAAATAACTAAAATTCAAGGGTCCTTATACTCCATAAATATGGTGCACACATTTTACAGAAAAACAGGTGTAAAGATGAGGCACACAGCTTCATGCATAAGGGCAGGCAAAGTACAGAAGTGAAGTCAGGAGTCAAGCTGAGTCAGCCCAAAGGAATGAACACAGAAAATCCTATGAAAGCATGGCACCAAAATGATGCTCAAATGTAGAAGAGGGTAAGGGAGCTTTTTATAGCATAATATAGGGCTCAGAGTCCTTTTAAAATATGGTCCTTGGGTAAACTTCAGTGTAGAAACCCACTGGTCAGCCACAGGGCCAAATGTCAGCCACAGGGAGAAAATGGACACTTTGCTTTTGATTTACATTTTGTTGTTGAAATGTGTGGTCTCATCATACCCAGGGGCATACATTGAAATCACTGGGCCCCATAGCAAGAATCTGAATTGGGTCCTCTAACCCTGCACACTACCCACCCCTGGTCCATCCCACCTCCTGCCCTGACTCCTCCCCTGCCACACCCCCATTTGCCAATAAAGCAAAAAAAAATTCTAATTCCACCCCATTTGGATTTTTTTTTGCCCTCCATTAATTTCTATGGGGCTTCTGAAAATATCTGAGCGCTGGCTCAGTCGGTCCCATAGAAATGAATGGGAACAGTCGCCGCGCAAACACGCTCTGTGCCCTCCGTGACTTTCAAGCCTCTGTTCTCGGTGTAGGTAAAGGTCCCAGAGGTGGGACCTGCACCAACCAGACAATGGGAACATATTGTAGTGATATTCCCCCATTGTCTGAGATGATACAACCCCTTTAATTATATGGCACTGTATTTTTAATATTTTTTTTTATAATGCCCACTCCACGGAATCACTTATTACTCATCTTATGTTATGTCCAAGCAGCAGCCCATCATTATTTACCCCCAAAACTTACTGGCACTAGTAGTACTGACGGCAGTAAATGCGGTTTGCTCACTGCTCAGATGCTCTCTGCACTCTCCCACAAAGTCTCCCTAATGGCGGCACTGGCGGTGTGCAGGTAAGTGTGTTTGTCATGTGACCCGCCAGTCCCGCAGAGATAACAGGGTGGGTGGGCAGCGCATCCTGGCTGCAAACAAGCACCATTCCGATGTCTTGGCCACAGCAGCGCAGGAATGCACGCAGCCAGCAGTGGGAAGGAATACATGCTCCCCCCCCCCCCCCCCTGTGCCGTGGGCCCCATAGCAATGGCATGGTCTGCCTATATTGGCGGTACGCCACTGATCATACCTAATGTAGAGTTCTTCAGAAAGAAAGGTACAGATGTCTGTGAGTCTAGAAAAGGTTTTAAAAAGGTCATCAAGCAACTGGATATTAATCTTTTGACTGTCTGGAAGATCATCTACAAGAGAAAAAGAATTAGCTGTTTAGAGACTTTTTGTCCAGGTCAGGGTGTCTCATCAAGTCCAAATGAGACCAAAATGCAAGGTGCTAAAAGAAGCCTTTGAGAACCCTTGAATTTTATCATGAAGTTATTGCCACTCTTTATGTCAAAGTGTATGTTTACCATTAGAAGTTGGATCTACATTGGAGGTGTGCCAAGAAGCATCCTTTGTTATCCAAAGATAAAAACAAGACTAAAGTGTGCCCATGAAGAACTAGGCAAACAGGAACCCTGAAACAATGTGCAGATGTATCCAAACTGATTCAAAGGAATGGTGGTGTAGCTGTTTTTATTTTCAAATTGGTCTCTGAAAAATAAAAAGTAGAATCTGATTGCTGGCAACTACTACACTTTTTGGCACCAGTTTTGATACACTTTCTGCTGGATATGTTTGCTGATACAAAATACTGAATTTCACTAGAACAACCTAAAGCTAGCTGAAAATATGGAAATGTTACGATTTAGGGCTGTTTTTCTGCATCAAGACCTCAGGGGTTCACCATCATAGAATCCACTATGACTTCTTCAATGTACAGGAGGATGCTTGAGGAAAATGTGAGACCTTTGGTCAGAAGACTAAAGCTAAATGTGGACACATGATATCATCCTAAAGATCCCAAGTCAAAGCCTGGATCTACATTCCATCGCAATGGCAGAAAACCATGGAGGGGTGGGAGCAATACTCTCCCAATCAATGTCATCTCATTTCTCATAGTACTATCCATACATTTATTTTTATGGACTGAAATAAAGTATTAGCAGCTACAGTGTAAATGGTGTTTATACTGCACAATATTGTAAAATGTTTTTTGTACTTTAAGACACCTTTGCAAAGATCAATAGTACTGGCAAATTTAAGAAACTTTGTAATATATATTATCAGATGCTTTGTTCTAGAGTTATCATTTGTCCACCCTTCCATTTTAAAGGAACGATTCAGGAACTATATATATATATATATATATATATATATATATATATATAAAACACTATATCTGCTCACTATTTCTCTATAATGTCCAATATACTGTATAGTGCTTCTGAGTAATTCAGAGCGAGTATAAGGGCCGCTTCACACGAGCGGATGCCTTGCGTGGCATCCGCTCCGTGACAGAGTGCCAAGACCCGCTGCAGACTGCAGAGGCACGGGGCAGTAACATGACTGTTAATGCTCCGTGCCTCTCTGTGATCTCTTTACTACGAAATCACAGTTGTCACTGTGATTTCGTAGTAAAGAGATCACAGAGAGGCACGGAGCATTAACAGTCATGTTACTGCCCCGTGCCTCTGCAGTCTGCAGCGGGTCTTGGCACTCTGTCACGGAGCGGATGCCACGCAAGGCATCCGCTCGTGTGAAGCGGCCCTTAAAAAGAGTTAGTGAGCAGAATCTGCTGTCTCTGTATGAATTCTTTGGGCAGACATGAACATCTAGTCTCCACAAACTCAAAGACAAAAATCATGCATGCAGCATGCAGAGAAGAAAACTGCAAAAAAATACTGTACTGTGAAAAATCATGGCAGTCTATTCTGAAAAGTTATCTGAAAGTTTAGGTATGCTTTAAATCTAACAGGGAGAATCATATCCCCATTTTTAAATCCTAGTGAAGACTTGATATTTCTGCAGGGCTAAGGCTCTTTTAACACCGCATTTGTTTTCTCAACTTTTTTTTTTTACCCCAGGGGCGGGTATAGACAAAATAAGAAAATTGTGTGGGCTCCTAGCTGCTCAACAGCTGGTATTTCCAGAGCAAGAGGGTCATCAAGTTCAAAGTCTGGTCTGGTAAATTGAAAAGCAAATTGATAAACCCAGACTAAACCAGAAGAGGTTTCAATTTGTCATTGTTATTATTATTTTATTTATTTTTTTAACTTTTTAGTTGTTCAGTTAATTTTTTTATTTAAAATTAATTTATGTATTTTTTTCAGATCGGTTGAAATGCAAAAAAATATATAAAACCAAAACACAGCAGGCATGAACCTAGCCTAAACTGGCCACAGACATGTTATAGCTGCTGGCTGAAAGTTATTAAGCATGCAGGTTCAGTCAAACACGCATGTTAATATCTACGAAGGAGGTAAGTAGCCAAATGAATTAGCCAGAATATAAAAAAAAGGATTGGTTCACTTCTTCCCTGCCTAGGAGGCATGACTTCCCCCATATACATTAGGCTGCTGTTGGTTCTGATAACTTCACCCTGATGTATATGGCTACCACGAGGGCACCTTAACCCGATCCATTTGTAAATCATCTTTTACAATTTGACAGCTGGGTGATAAGGCTAATACACTGTTTGACCTTGAAATTTACACAGATTTTCTTGCTGTGAGTTTGTTAAAACACAAGTAGTACCATTATTTCTGCTTTCACACATGTATAGTTTTTTTGTGATTGATTTTATAACCAGTCACATGGCGTTCCTATCCAGCTGTCATTTTTACAGAGGTTTGCAGTCCAGTAAGTTTTATGGGTACCAATATTTCTTCAGGATGAGCCATATCACATACTACATAAATTGTCATTTGTGTAATACCAGAAAATTTGTTGTAGGCTATTCTATTATGCAAGTACCATTTTTCCTGAAAAGGATGGGTCCTCTGGTGCCTAATACAGAACTGAGGAAAGAAACTTTGCTTTTATCAATTGTTAGTTAAAGGGACATTTTCACAAAAGCTATATATTGCATGCCTTATAAAGGTACAAATGTCATTGCAAATCTAACATGTGCTCGTATGTTACAACAAAATTCATGGCAGTCAAAAGCTTATAGTTTTACTGTACATGTGCCTGGAAAATGTCCATTACGTGTAGACAGGCATGCGGAAACCTCATGCATGTGATGGGATGCAGACTGTTTGCTGGATTTCGGTGCAGCACCCGTGGCTATATTGATGTGAAATCTAATTACACTATATACAGCTATATTCACACTTTGCAGACACGTTGCAGCTTTCCAGTGTTTTTTCCACAATTGCGGCAAAAACAAAAAAAACAGGGGTGCAATGTAGGATCACAGCTGCCTAATGATGGGGTGCAAGAAGAAATGTTTCTTTAGGTTTTATTGTATATAAATTACACTGTACAGCAAATGAATATATTCTGTTAAATATAACAAAGAATCCCATTGAATCCAATCTAAAGGCATCATGCACATGGGTGTATTACTTTACTGCACTTCTGGATGCCTCCTATTTCCTGAAAAATTTTCTTCTGTCATATTCCACATTAATCTGACTGAAAAAAATTGTGAAATGCAATTGCTTGTCGCATAAAGAAAAAAAATCGTAGGCAAATTTCACACTAGCGGCACGGACCTCCGGCAGGATGTTCCTTCGGGTGAACAACCTGTCAGATCCATCCTGCCACTAGTGAACGCGTGCCCCCCGAACTTCCATTTTGTCCCCATTGACTATAATGGGGGTGGGGCGGAGTTCCGGCAGAGGCACGGCAGTGCACGGCGAGAGGCTGCCGGAATAAATGTCGGACATGTCGTAGTTTTATTACGGCAGCCTCTCGCCGTGTGCTGCCGTGCCTCCACCGGAACTCTGCCCCCACCCCCATTATAGTCAATGGGGACGGAGCGGCAGTCCGGGGGCACACGTTCACTAGTGCCAGGACGGATCCGACAGGCTGTTTACCCGACGGAACAGCCTGCCGGAGGTCCATGCCGCTAGTGTGAAAGTAGCCTTACATGTGACAGAAGAGCATTATATGACAGCACATGGAGCTGTGCGACCCGTGTGCTGCTGTACCGACTCACAGCTCTGCTGTGTGCATGAGGCAGACTAATGTCTTCATTTCCAACAAAACAAAACATATTTTTTATTTTGTGGTGTATTGTTTATCAAAGCTGTGATGCTCATTGATGGGGCTGACTAAAATGCAACAGCTTATGTTACGGTTATCAGTGGTCAGCTTTAGACATTAAACAATTTGCGCCTAAAGGATCCAGAAATGTATATGCAGTACTGGCTGCCCTTTCAGTTTCCATTGGCTTGAATTATAGTGCAATTATTGTGCTTGTTAACTAGCCATTTACTTTGATATATGGTTTGGTATACAGAGCAGGTGACAATGATATACAGCGCCTTGCAAAAGTATTCACCCCCCCCCCCTTGACTTTTTTGGTATTTTGTTACATTACAGCCTTAAGTTCAATGTTTTGCTAATCAGAATTTTATGTGATGGATCAGTACACAATAGTCTAAATTGGTAAAGTGAAATGAGAAAAATATATAAATAAAACTATTGTTTAGAAATAGAAAACAGAAAATTGTCATGTGCATATGTAGGTATTGTTAGGAGGCCCATAAAAAGCTCTGGTGCAACCAATTACCTTCAGAAGTCACATAAATAGTAAAATGATGTCCACCTGCGTGCAATCTAAGTGTCACATGATCTGTCATTACATATACACACCTTTTTCGAAAGGCCCCAGAGGCTGCAACACCTAAGCAAGAGGCATCACTAACCAAACACTGCCATGAAGACCAAGGAACTCTCCAAACAAGTAAAGGACAATGTTGTTGAGAAGTACAAGTCAGGGTTAGGTTATAAAAAAAATCCAAATCTTTGATGATCCCCAGGAGCACCATCAAATCTATCATAACCAAATGGAAAGAACATGGCACAACAGCAAACCTGCCAAGAGACGTCCGCCCACCAAAACTCACGGACCGGGAAAGGAGGGCATTAATCAGAGAGGCAGCACAGAGACCTAAGGTAACCCTGGAGGAGCTGCAGAGTTCCACAGCAGAGACTGGAGTATTTGTACATAGGACGGCAATAAGCCGTACGCTCCATAGAGTTGGGCTTTATGGCAGAAGAGTGGCCAGAAGAAAGCCATTCAGCTAAAAACAAAAAGGCTTGTTGTGAGTTTGTGAAAAGCAATGTGGGAGACTCCCAAAATGTATGGAGGAAGGTGCTCTGGTCTGATGAGACTAAAATTGAACTTTTCGGCCATCAAAGAAAACGCTATGTCTGGCGCAAACCCAACACATCACATCACATGTTTTTTAGTAGCCGGCAGTGGCGTAACTACCGGGGAAGCAGGGGAAGCAGCTGCTTCGGGGCCCGGGCTGCCAAGGGGGCCCGGCGCCCCAAGCAGCGTGTGTGACAGTTTATTTTCAAGTTAGATAAATATCGTGTTCAGGGCCCCTTCACAGCCGCTAGAGTGATCTAATTTTACTGTCTGCTAAAAGTCTCCTGGTCTGGGATTCGAACCCACAACCTCCAATCTATAAGTGAATCAGTGGCAAAGCATTTACCCTCACAGCCATAAAGGCTGCATTACAACTGACTGTAAAAAAAAAAAAATACATCTATACACATGACAGCTGCCCAAACACACCTAGCACTGCTATATCTGTATATGACAGCTGTCCCTGCACATTCAGCTCTGCTACATCTCTATATATGAACAGCTGCCATGTGTATAGATGTACACTTAGCCAGCTATAACAGTAGAAGTCTCATATTTTTTCACTCAGCCTCAAGGCAGCTCTTATGGTCTAGTGGATAGCTGCTCTGCCTCTGAAGCAGAAGGTCCTGGGTTCGAATCCCAGCAGACTCTTTTCTGAAATACAAGCACTGACTCCATATAAGGGCATACAGGGCGGGACAGAATACAAGGCGGGACACAGGAAGAGGCTGCATCGCATCGCTGACATGGAGGTAAGTAGAAGTGTTTATTATTTTTTTTTTAATACCCGACTGTTACTGCCATGGGGGAGCGGAAGGCACCTGATACTGGCACATGGGGGGAGGGGGGTTGGCACCTGATACTGGCACCTGGGGGGGGGTTGGCACCTGATACTGGCACATGGGAGTGGGGTTGGCACCTGATACTGGCATGGGGGGGGAGGGAGAGAGGCACCTGATACTGGCATTGGGGGGGGAGGGAGAGAGGCACTTGATACTGGCACTTTTTTTGTGGTGGTGGTGGGGGGGGGGGGAGATGGCACTATGATACTGGGACATAGGGGGGGGGGGGGGAGGCACCTGATACTGGCACCTGGAGGGGAGAGGGGGGGGTTGGCACTTGATACTGGCACATGGGGGGGGGGCACCTGATACTGGCACATAGGGAGGGGGGAGGGAGAGAGGCACTTGATATTGGCACTTTTTAGTGGGGGGGGGGGAGATGGCACTATGATACTGGGACATGGGGAGGAGAGAGGCACTTGATACTGGCACATGGGGGGTGGGAAGGAGAGAGGCACTTGATACTGGCACATGGGGGGAGATGGCACTATGATACTGGGACATGTGGGGGGGGGAGAGGCACTTGATACTGGCACATGATAGGGGCACTTACTGGCACATTATTGGGGGGCATTATGGGGGACACTAGGCCGGCAGCCTATCAGAGGCCGGACACTGAGCGGCATCTACTGGGGCACTATATATGGGGCATTTTATACTGGTACATTTTGGGGGGGCACTAGCAGGAAGGGGGGAGAGGAGCACTATGGGGGAAGTTACTGGGGGCACTATATAGGGGTATTTTATACTGGCACATTTTTTGGGGCACTATGGGGACATTAGCTCAACTGGGGGCATTACAAGGGGGTATTTTTTGCACTGTCACATTATAAGGAGAATTATTACTACTGGGGGGGGGGGGGGGCATTATGGTGGGTTTTATTACTGCCCCATGGTATGACCCCCTAGTAGCGGCACCAGCCTCTCCCTGCTCTGCTATCCCTCTGCCCCTTCTCCAAATCCTTATTATAAAATCTTTCTCATTAGGATAAAACACAACATCAGCTCCGCCGAGCCCCCGGCCAAAGTGTGGAAGTGGTGTCCGAGATCCCCAAGGACCAAGCCATGTAACTGTAAGTGTTCATGTGGAGTATGTTTATGTTATACACATATAGCCTACACTGTGCCACACAATATACAGTATACCGCTACACTGTGCCACACAATATACAGTATACCTCTATACTGTGCCTCACAATGTACAGTATACCGCTACACTGTGCACCACAATATACAGTATACCGCTACACTGTGCCACACAATATACAGTATACCTCTACACTGTGCCTCACAATATACCGCTACACTGTGCCACACAATATACAGTATACCGCTACACTGTGCCTCACAATATACCTCAACACTGTGCCACACAATATACAGTATACCGCTACACTGTGCCTCACAATATACCTCTACACTGTGCCACACAATATACAGTATACCGCTACACTGTGCCACACAATATACAGTATACCTCTATACTGTGCCACACAATATACAGTATACCGCTACACTGTGCCACACAATATACAGTATACCTCTATACTGTGCCACACAATATACAGTATACCGCTACACTGTGCCACACAATATACAGTATACCGCTACACTGTGCCCCACAATATATAGTATACCTCTACACTGTGCCACACAATATACAGTATACCGCTACACTGTGCCAAAGGAGTGGGGTTTACACAGGAGGAGGGAGGTGCGAAGCGCGCTGAGGGGGGCCCTTACAAATATTTGCTGTGGGGCCCAGTCACTTCTAGTTACGCCCCTGGTAGCCGGGACTGGGAAACTGGTTAGATTTGAGGGAAAAATGGATGGTGCTAAATACAGGGATATTCTTGAGCAAAACCTGTACCAACGTATTGACTTTGGGGGGGGGGGGGGAGAAGGAGGGTGAATAGTTATGCACATTGACTTTTTCTGTTATTTTGTCCTATTTGTTGTTTGCTTCACAATAAAAAACATCTTCATAGTTGTGGGCATGTTCTGTAAATAAATGATGCAAATCCTCAAACAATCCATGTTAATTCCAGGTTGTGAGACACCAAAATACGAAAAAAGTCAAGGGGGGTGAATACCTTTGCAAGGTACTGTACATGCAGAAAGAGAAACAAGAGGACGCTCTACATGTGAAGGACAGTCACACAGTAGTGATTAAAGTAGATCCAAGGTGGGCACAACAACTATGTAGAGTGGCTTAGCATATATATATATATATATATATATGTATTTATAGTGAAAATATGGCAGCACCAACCAATGAAGGGAATGGATGTTAGCGCCAAATGAGAGGCTTACCCAAACTGTATAACTGAAAAATAGAGCAGCACTCCAGGATTGCAGTAAAAAAAAGGATGTATTTATTCAACCATAAGTGACGCAACGTTTCGGCTCCAACATGAAAGGCTTCATGTTGGAGCCGAAACGTCGCATCATTTATGGGTGAATAAATACATCCTTTTTTTACCGCAATCCTGGATTGCTGCCCTATTTTTCTGTTTTTTATACAGTGTATATATATATATATGGATCAACAGCCAGGATCCCGATCTGCTGGCACCATTATTACCGCGGTCAAGGTATTGTGTATGGTCTTTCCAATTGGCTCATTTTGGATATAGGAGTGCTGCCGGACTTCTTTATATACTATATATATATATATATAGATATATATACTTTTGACTTTCGGGCTCCATATCTCAACATCCACTACAGCTTCAAACGTGAGACTACAATTATTTTGTAGACAATCATCTTGGCTATTTCATGCATAAATTGGACTTGCAAGTATTTAGCATATGATTAGTTATGCAGATTCATGTCACATAACTGCCCTGTTACTGTTTTGCTCCTGGTGGTGGAAGAATCTTTTTCTTCTTGTTTACTACAAATTGTACAACAACCTGTTCTCACATTCCCTAATAGCTCAGGGTGTTATTAGGTTGATTCCCAGGCGAAATGAGAATGGCTTGAATCCAGGAGCCACCATGAAGAGGATTTCCCAAGAGAAGAGAAATAGCATCATCCAGCTCATCGATAGTGGTATGTCGGCAAAGAAAATTGTCAAACTGCATCATGTGAGTGCCATGACAGTTGGAAGAATATGAAATTAATTCCATACATTTATTCCAAAGCCAAGAGGTGGACATCCAGGCAAAATATCGGAGTCAACAAGTCAGCTCATCAAAAGGTCTATCAGTTGTGGCATGACAAACACGGCAGTGGAGGTGGCTTGTATGCTTTGTAATAGTGAAAGCACAGATGTTCATACATGCACCATGGAACACGCATTACACAAGTCTGGAATGGTGACCCAAAAAAAGGTGAAGGAGCCTCTACTTCAATATTGTCATAAGAAGTGTCAACTCGACTTTGCAAAAAAGTGCGAACAGTGGACAGTAGAAGATTGGAAACAGGTGATTTGTAGCTATGAGATAAAAGTCAAAAGACTGGGCTCTAATGGGTGCAAATGGGTCTGGAAGAAACAAGGGAAAAGGGGACTAACGGATCAAGAAATTGAAGGAACTGTCAAGTTCGGTGGAGGAAGCCTGATTATATGGGGTTGTTTCACAGCCAAAGGCATTGGATACTTGACCACAATTGATGGTGGTCTCAATGCTGAGCTATATTTGAGTATCCTACAAAACGAGTTACTTCCTACACTCAATTTCTATGGGTATGAAAAGGACAAAATAGTGTTCCAGCAGGACAACGACCAGAAGCATATGTCAAGATCTGCAAAGAAATGGTTCAATGATGATAAAGTAGAGGTGCTGAATCTGAACGAGAGCATGCCCAGAAGGAATAAGGCAGTGTTGAAAGCCAAAGGTGGATTTACAAAATACTAACAAAATAATAAGCATTGAAAATTTAGAATTTTAGGAGCAAAACAGTAGCAATGCAGTTACAGGACAAGAATCTGCATAACTAACCATATGTTGAGTAGTTGCAAGTTCAATTTATGTATGAGATAACCAAGATGATTGTCTATAAAATGATGGTAGTCTCACGTTCGAAGCTGTAGTGGATGGAGAGATATGGAGCCTGAAAGTCAAAAGTTCAAAACATTGTTACCCTTTTGCTCATCTTTATATATATATATATATATATATATATATATATATAAAAAAGAAAGGCTCCAGCATAGAGCCGAAACATCGCATGTCCTGCTTGTGTAAATAAAGATTTTTTTTATTTTTTTACTTCTTGGAGTGCTGCCCATCTTTTTTGACCTATATACAGTACAGACCAAAAGTTTGGACACACCTTCTCATTCAAAGAGTTTCCTTATTTTTATGACTATGAAAATTGTAGATTCACACTGAATGCATCAAAACTATGAATTAACACATGTGGAATTATATACATAACAAAAAAGTGTGAAACAACTGAAAATATGTCATATTCTAGGTTCTTCAAAGTAGCCACCTTTTGCTTTGATTACTGCTTTGCACACTCTTGGCATTCTCTTCATGAGCTTCAAGAGGTAGTCACCTCTTGACTACCTCTATATATATATATATATATATATATATATATACACACATATACATATTTCTTACTGATGCCTAGGATCAGGATCAGCGGTAGTCTTACTACTGGAAGTAATGCAAACAAGAGTTTGGTCATATTTTGTGCTGTCGTCAGATGGATGAGAAATTACCATACAATGGTTATTAGCATGAGCAACACGTTTCAAGGACAGATCATCCCTTTCATCAGGTTATGGCATGTACTTTTGCAACACAGAGAACCTGATAAAGGGGGCGTTCCACCCTTGGAACGCATTGTTCATACTAATTAAACCCTCCCTGGAAAAAAAATTACAAGATGGCAATCTCTTAAAATAGGACAGTTTTCATGTGGGTGTATTAGATAAGAAGATTGTATACTAGATCATCACTAATGAGCGTTCATAGTAGCGCTCATTAGCGATGATCTGGCAGTGTAATACTGCCGCCGATTACTTGATGAATGAGCAAACACTTGTTCATCAGGCAATCCCAATCTTTCAAAAGGTTTAAAAATCGTTTGCCGGTGGCAGATCGTGGTGTCCAATCACAATCTGCTGCCAACCTACAATGATTCAGTATGGGGACAAGCGACAGCATTAGCGATCACTCGTCCCCATACTGAGGAGGAGATCGCTGCATGTAGTGGCAGTGTTCTCCTCCGCTGACTAGCAGGCGATTTCCTGGAAGGAATGCTTCCTTCCCGACAATCACCTGCATAATCTGTCTAATGCAGCCTTTACTCTTTGCTTGGATAATGACATACCTAACATTATTTTTCATGTATAAAAAAATATCAATGTGTGAAGATAAAAATATATATCATTCTATAAGCACTACTATTATTATGTACATCTGTTCTGTATTCAGCTGTGGGTGCATATCTACAATTGTCCTAAAGGTCTATATT
Organism: Bufo gargarizans; assembly: GCF_014858855.1. Lineage (NCBI taxonomy): Eukaryota > Metazoa > Chordata > Amphibia > Anura > Bufonidae > Bufo > Bufo gargarizans. The sequence continues at coordinate 122,928,593 of NC_058084.1, forward strand.
CAATAGTACAACCTGATCTGCCAGTTCTGAAACCTGTTCTCAGGTTATACCATCCCATACACTCAGGGGCGTACATAGAAATCATTGGGCCCCATAGCAAGAATCTGAATTGGGCCCCTTAACCCCGCCCACTACCTTGGCCCATCCCACCTCCTGCCCTGGCTCCTCCCCTGCCACACCCCCATTTGCCAATAAAGAAATGTATACATGACCTACTGAGGACTCCAGCATAACGCAAACCGGACGGATCCGTTATGCAGGCCCTAGACTTCTATTATGACAGAATGAATAATGGAATGCCTATAAAGCTGCCTATAAAGGCATTCAGTTATGCATTCCGTCATGGAATTGCATTATGGTCCGTGGTAACGGAATCCATAATGCAATTCACTATTTACCACCAAACGAAGCGTGAACGAATTTTAAAATATGAAATTTGCTCATCTCTAATTATGAACAGACTGGGGACGACTAATGCTGGCGGTTTTATTTGTGTTTTTGAGGTGACAGGTTCCCTTTAACAGCAAGCAGAGTTCATGGGGGGGCGAGGGGGGGGGGCACATTTCTGAGTCCTCTATGAGCCTACAGTACCGCCCACCCCCACAGGAACTCTGCTTGCTGCTGCCCTCAGAAAGTCCTATACATGAAGTTCTGGAACTGGAACGTTTTATACAGTCTCTATTAGCACTAGCGTAATTAGAAATGACTGGGCCCCACAGGAAATTTTTGAATTGCTCCCCTCCCAGCTGTCCGGCACCTCTGACCAGCAGAGACACTTGACTTCCCTAATACAGTCCAATTATCGTCCAATAGACAAGTCATGGAAATATAGAAAGTATACTGTACTAACCAGAAGACCTTTATTCTTACCTTTACTGTCAAAATATCCTACTACAGTATACATATATTTCCATGACTTGTCTTTTGGACGATAATTAGAATTTGGACTGTATTAGGGAAGAAGTCAAGTGTCTCTGCCGGTCAGAGGTGTCAAACAGCTGGGGGGGGCCCTTCAAAAATTTTCTGTGGGGCCCACTGCCCAGTCATTTCTAGTTACGCCAGTGCTAGGAGACTGTTATTAGTACAGACTGTTATTAGTACACTACAGACATTTTTTTCATTAATGATCCCGGTTGTAAAGATAGTCCTACTGTGTGGACGACAGCTGGCAGTGGCACAGGTCCGGACTGGCTGTGAGATGATGGTTTTGGCTTTTCGGTGGCACTGGCGTCTGTCGCGGCCGGGCAGCACAACTCACTCTAAAGTTCTTCCATGCTGGGTGCGCGCCTGCTGCCTGCACTGGCTGGGCCAATCAGCAGCAGGATCTTAACACACTGCTAATGCTGATTGGCCCAGTATGTGAAGCAGTGCAGGAGCGAGGGAGCGCGGCTGGGTCCTAGGGAGCGCACAGTGAGTCAATGAGAAGTCAGACGGGGGGGCGTGTATTATTATCGGCGGCGCTGGGAGACAATTATAAGTGTGCAAACCGGCCCTGCAGTGAGCGCAGTTGCAGGGGGCGGGGCCTTCCGAGCGCTCCGGGCCCCCCGGTGCCGCGGGCCCCATAGCAGTGGCGTACCCTGCCTCTATTGGCGGTACGCCACTGCATACACTATAACAAAGCACCGTCATATTGTTAAAACTGCATATAAATGTTGTGCTTCCATGAGATTGGAGATCTAGTAATGGTCTCATTCATTAGTTTTTTGAATTTCCTAACCACAAATGAAAAGGTTGTGCCATCTAGTTTGCTTACAGATTTTGGTATTAAGATGAGGAAGAAAATAAAATGCACAGCTGGTGATGTAGTGAACAAAAAAGTCTCACAAAGATACACCAGAGGGAATAGTCATCAACATAAAACGAACAAGCACCCACACTATTGATTACATGCTGCTCGCAGAATACCAGGCTCTTCTGCCAACTTATCTCCCACTCAGACATGGAGATGCAGACAGCATGTTATACTTTGCATCATCAGTTTTGATGAATAATGCACTGATAAACACTGCAGCCAATAATCTGTAGTAGCTGAGAAGCCAGATGTCATTTGGACGTCTGATAGTTTTAACCCTAGGTCTTGATATTACATTGAAATTGGCAATTCATATGAGCTCAAGGAAATCTACATTGTGTTCTATGCTGCTTATGATGGGGAAAGTCATTATAAGTATTCAAAAAAAGTTGTCAGTTTTGCCTCTATTTTCTACTTAGTTATTATTTGTTGATAATCAATATTATACCATATAGAGGTTACCCGAGTAGGACTTTTCTGTTCTTAAACTAGTCATTCATATTTAAACTTTTTAAATAACACATTGGCACAGCTTTTTGAGAGTTTGCAGTATATATGATTTTATGGTATAGCAGAGCATGAATGCCTTCATATGATGCTAACATTAGTTCCGCCTCATGTTTACATTCATGGGATATGTAGAATAGATGTGGGACCATAGTATAAACCAAAAAGTATCTCCTTTATGATAATGATAATAATAAGAAAATGACACATTTATAAAAGAACATTCAATGTCAATGAGCAAAAGAAAGTGGATGGGACATGTGCAACAATAGACATAGTGTTCATTTTGTTTAAATTTTACCTGGTAGCTTTAGCCTAAGTTTAGGCCCCTTTACATGCGCTGATAATCAGGGCAATTATCGGGAAGAAGCATTCCTAGGAATACTCATTCCTGATGACTACCCTGTGTAAAACTGCTGCAAATCACCTGATAAATAAATAGCAGCTCGTTTATTGGGTGAACGCATTGTTGACATGGCACCCAAAATCATAATTTCTGGGTAGCAGATCACTGTTTGATGATGGATCTGCTCGCCAAAAACAATGAATCTGTACAGGCATGAGCGATGGCAGTAGCTATTGCTCAGCCCCATACATATGCAGGCTTGTTCTTGATAACTCTCTAGCCAGTCGACCACTGCAAAGGGACTCATTTCAAGTTTTGGATTTACCCAGGGGCGTGAGCATCATTCATAGTCCCCATAGCAAAGTAAGATGGGGTCCCCACCCATCTAGTAAGAAAATGAAAACATAAGTAACAATAATTAAACGTATGTATAATAGCACCACATAAAAGAAATTCCACAATGTAGCAAAAAGTTTCCATATTGTTATTCCCCCACAAATGGTACAATGTTTTTGCACTGTTAGGGTGCCCCCCAACTTTCAGTCCCTATAGCAAGTGCTACGTCTGCTATTTCTATAGGTACACTGATGGGTTTACCACATTGAATTTGATAGAATCAAAGTGTGACTCTGGCTGTCAGATTATTTGGATTAATACAGATCAACATCTGTTATCTGTAGTTTATAAATGCCCTTGTTATATAGACAACATAAAACAGCATGTATGCAGGTGTCTTGAAAAGCTGGGTAGATACTAAAAGATTATTGCTCAGTAGGGATGCATAAACCTTGCTTGTTAAATTTAAATGCACAATAAAGACATATGTCTAGGGATGTTATTTTCTGCAGTTAATTTATACAGAGCACAGTAAATGATCCACAGTGTTTCATATATTCAACTAAAAAAACATGATAATTGCTTCATTGTTATAAGATGATCAACACACTAGTAAACGTAAGGCCACGAATTACCCCATGAATTCTGCCAATTGATTTTAGAGGACCTGTCTACTGACATGTTTGTTTTAATTAAAAAAAATGTGCTACTATTGTTTGCTGTAGAGTATGTGTAATTCCTTCATATAGCTGGCAGTCCTGCTGACTCATAAATCCGACAGCACATTGCTCTTACTGTAGCTGTATCAGCTCTCCCCACTCTCTCCCTTCCTTCTCTTAGTGTTAAGGTATGACCACAGGTTCAGGTTTCTGCATGCCGTTTTGGAAGCCAGGAGATCAGGAGAGGTTCATAAAAGGAGAGAAAGTATAAAGGAAATATAAGACTTCCCTTCATTTTTTTAATTCACTCCTGGTTTTGGCTTCCAAAACATGAATGCAGAAACTTGACCTTGTGGTCACACCGTCAGAGATAGAAGCAGGGAGGGGAGGAGGTGGAACTAAGCAAATCAGTGTGTGGAAAGAGCAAGATGAGCATCCAGGGGTTCAGGGAGGGCAAATCAGTAGATTGTAAGGAAAGGGGTGTACAAGGAGAGGAGAGAAATAATGGCAGACATGCAGCGGGAGGAGAAGGAATTACACTTCTTAGTAACTGTGGCTGACAGCACATGGGAGGGAGGATCTCTCATGAGCCATAGAAAGGGAAATCAGTACAGAAATGAGTTGTGCTTGTACATCAGAGTTAGCGATGGCAACAGCATCCTGATATCTACGTATATATTACTAAAAGGGACACTATTACAGCTCCCCCAGGGTTTGTCACCTGTGTTAGGGTCCATTCACACATCCACAAGTGTTTTGCGGTCTGCAAATTGCGGATACGCAAAACAAGGACACCGGCCATGTGATATTAATGCCTATTCTTGTCTGTGTTTGCAGACAAAAATAGGACATGCTCTTTCTTTTTTGCGGGCCGCAGAACAGAACTACGGATGAGGACAGCACACGGTGTGCTGTCCGCATTTTTTGCTGCCTCATTAAAATGAATGGGTCTGCACCTGTTCTGCAAAATTGCAGAACGGCTGCGGACCCATTCATACGGACATGTGAATGGACCCTTAGATTTACATCTGTAGAGCATGTGGGTACATATAGTCTAGGACTTTTGACCACAATGGCCAATGCTCATATGATTTTACCACAAAATTGTGTGGCCATTGGCTGCCGTGGATGGGAAAGGCTTGACCATATACAGCAAGCCACCCTGTGGGTTCTCACTCTAAACAGAAGAGTATAGGTAAAGCCAGCCCTGCCTGTTACCAAACTTTCCCAGAATCAGGAATGGTATTTCTGCCTGTTAAATAGGACCTGTCACCACTCTTGACATGTGTTTTAGTAGCTACTTGCATTCCCTATGCAATAAAATTTCGAAAGCATTAGGCCTCTTTGACACGGGCGTCACGGATTTGCTTCAGATGCGTCGCGTGTGCATTGCGGGAAACCCGTGCGAGTAGGCTAGCAATTTTAGTAAGTTTTGTCTGCGATTGCGTTCCGATGTTCAGTTTTTTCCACACGAGTGCAATGTGTTTTGCACGTGCGTAAGAAGAAACTGAATGTGGTACCCAGACCCGAACCCGGACTTCTTCACTGAAGTTCGGGTTTGGGTTAGGTGTTCTATTAATTTTATTATTTTCCCTTATAACATGGTTATAAAGGAAAATAATAGCACTCTTAATACAGAATGCTTGCTAAAATGTGGATTGAGGGGTTAAAAAATAAATAAAAATTAACTCACCTCATCCTCTTGATCGCGCAGCCGGCATCGTCTTATTTCTTCATCTTTGAGGAACTGCAAAATGACCTTTGATGACGTAATCGCACTCACCACGTGGTGAGCTCAGTGACGTCAGCGCAGGTCCTGCTGAATGAAGATAGACGATCATTCTATCTTCATTCAGCAGGACCTGCGCTGACGTCACCGCGCTCACCACGTGGTGAGTGCGATTACGTCATCAAAGGTCCTTTTGCAGTTCCTCAAAGATGAAGAAAGAAGACGATGCCGGCTGCGCGAACAAGGGGGTGGGGTGAATTAATGTTTTTGTATTTTTTAACCCCTCAAGCAACATTTTACTCTAAGCATTCTGTATTAAGAATACTATTATTTTCCTTTATAACCATGTTATAAGGGAAAATAATACAGTAAATTTACTTTTATCAATTTACTAACATCATCTCTTAGCAACCATGCGTGAAAATCGCATTGCATCCGCAGTTGCTTGCGGATGCAATGCGATTTTCACGCATTCCCATTAATTTCTATGGGGCCTGTGTTGCGTGAAAAACGCTGAATATAGAACATGCTGCGATTTTCACACAACTCACAAGTAATGCGTGAGTATCACCGCTTATCTGCACAGCCCCATTGAAGTGAATGGGTCCGGATTCAGTGCGGGTGCAATGCGTTCACCTCACGCATTGCACCCGCATGGAATTCTCGCCCATGTGAAAGGGGCCTAAAGGTACAGATTGGTGTTGCCATTTGGGGATGCGTCCCTGCACAGTTTGACAATATCCAATCGGTGCTGCCAGTGTCACACTGTGCAGGGACACAGTCACAACCAGTAACTCCCATCTGTACCTTTATCCATAAACTTCTAGCAGGAATAAGAGAAGAATTGTACAACATACTGTCATTAGAAAGCATGCTCCAGAATTGTTATTACATGGGAATTTTATCACAAGACACGGAGGCTCCTATTGCATTAACTTCCTTTACTGTAACCATAGCAGCAAAGAAAAGAACATGTCAATCACAAAAGAAACACCCTTGTAACCGACTCCTCCCCTTATCCCAGTATATATGGACTTCCACTTCCTGGGATCATCCTCTTTCTTTGCTGCTGCCATAGCAGATAAGTATCCTCTTTGTTAATGGAAATTTGCCTGCCATTCATTTGGCTATATTGTTTTTCTGGGTGTTCTTAATTGGTTCTAGAGCTGTCTGTGGAGTTTTCTGCCTCTCCTCTCAGTTACTGTTTGTTTTTCACTGTCGGCGTTTGCCTTATTCTTTCTTGGGGGTGTTTCTCTCCCCCCCCATTCTTTCTTTTCTTCCCCTTATTCGGATATTCTTTCCCCTGCTTGGCTTACCTCCGGTGCGCAGCGTGTATTGGCCGGTCTTCCCGGTCCTTCCTCCTTTTCATCGCGTCGCATGGGATTTTCGCCCGCGATCTCTCCGGCGCTTGCGGGGACGGCCGAAGTCTCGCGCCTCGCGAGATTTCTGCCTCAGTCTCTCCCAGCTCGGCGCTCCCAGTCGGGTCTACGGCCGCTCGAGATCTCGCGAGATCTCGGCCTCTCCACCTCAGGTTCGCGCCGTTTTGCCCGCTCGTCTTCCGGCTGCTCCCTATTGGATCTCCTGCCTGTTTGTCCTTCAGGTGGGTCTCTGTCTTGCGCCCTACATTATCTATTAGTGTTTTTTCTTCTGGCCCTTATTCGATTTTTCTCTTTCTTCCCTAGGTTTTTCCCTCTCGGACATGGTCACGCTCGATTCGGAAACGAGGGACGAGCTTCAGTGGTGGATCCAGAACCTTTCGGTCTGGAATGGCAAAGCCCTGTTCGGTCCCCTGCCGGATTTGATTATCGAATCCGACGCCAGCTTACACGGCTGGGGGGCGCATTGCAATGGGATATCCACCGGAGGTCCTTGGTCCGCAGAAGAGTCCCGCCTCCATATAAACGGCCTGGAATTATTGGCAGGGTCCTTGGCGATTCGCAGTTTCGCCAACGGTACTGTCACTACCTGTATCAGACTACGGATGGACAACGTCTCCGCAGTCCAATACGTGAACGGGATGGGCGGTACTCGTTCCTCGGTCCTGACTTACCTGGCTCAGGATTTCTGGGATAGTGGTTATAGCAGAACACCTTCCTGGGCTCCGCAATGTGGTGGCAGACTGGAATTCACGTTATATTTCGGATTCCAGCGACTGGAAGTTGGACGAGGGGGTGTTCCTAGCTTTGTCATCTCGCTGGGGTCATCCATCGATAGACCTCTTCGCAAACCGATTGAACGCCCAGACCTACAGGTTCTTCAGCTGGCACCCGGATCCTCTGGCGGAGGCGGTGGATGCATTTCTCCAGCAGTGGGGAGGTGCACTGATGTATGCTTTTCCACCGTTTGCTTTGATTCCCCGGGTTCTCCTTCAGGTTCAGCTCCAATCGGCAGATCTAATTCTCATTGTCCCGCTGTGGAAGTCTCAGCCTTGGTTTCCTCTACTTCTGGACTTACTGGTGGATTGCCCAATCCTCCTCCCGGATCTCCCCGAGCTCTTGCGGGATCCCATGGGGGGACCACATCCCCTCATTCTATCGGGGGGGCTTCGTCTTCTCGCTTGCAGGATCTCGGGTTCCCCGTCTCGCTGTCTGGAGTTTCGGACACGACTCTTTTCTTGTTGGAGAGCGCATGGGCTCCAGGAACTAGACGAGCTTATCGCTCCGCCTGGGACTCTTGGGCTCGCTGGTGCAGGGAGAGGGACCTGGATCCCCTTCGGGCCCCTGTGAGTTCGGTTTTGTCCTTTTTGTCTTCCTTGTTCGACTCCGGCAAGGCATATTGCACTATTAATCTGTACAGATCGGCCATTTCTTCCCGGCACGAGGGTTTCGATGGTACCCCTGCGGGCCAGCATCCTTGGGTGTGTTGCCTCCTGAAGGGCTCCCGTTTGTCACGTCCTCCCAGACCTCGCTTCTCGGCAACTTGGGATGTGGGGTTGGTTTTGAATTTTCTGGTGGTTTGGCCTTCCAATGACCAATTGTCACTGCGACAGTTGTCGGCTAAGCTGGTCACGCTATTGTGTCTCATTTCATGTAAACGGGTGTCTGATGTTCGGGCTTTGGACCACGACGTGCGGTCTTTTACGCCTAATGGGGTTCTCTTTAACATCTCCAGACGCACTAAGACGAACATTTGTTCCGTTTCTTACCCAGCTTTCCCTCAATGCACACAACTATGCCCGGTGGCATGTCTTCGGGAGTACGAATCTCGTACGGCGGCTTTTCGGGTCTCTCATTTTCCCAATCTGTTTATTTCTTTTCGTAGGCCCTATGCTCCTGTCTCCAGTGTGACGCTGTCTCGCTTGGTTAAGGAGATTATGAGTTTGGCCGGTGTTGACACCGCTATCTTTACAGCTCATTCCGTCCGCAGTGCTTCCGCTACCTCTATGTCGGTCTCGGGGGCCCGCCTGGAGGATGTTATGCGCTTAGCGGATTGGTCTAGGGTTTCCACTTTCCGCGAGTTTTATTTTCGCCCAGAGTCTCATGCTTTTAGCTCGGTCATATCTCAGCTTTAAACTTGCAATAGGAGCCTCCGTGTCTTGTGATAAAATTTCATGATTTTCCTATTCCATGACGTAAAGTCATGATTTTATTAAAGACACGGAGGCGAGTATTGCCCTCCCTGGGGGTTTTCGGGGGATCTGTTATTATTTGCTTGTTATTTATTGCTTATTAGATGTTCACTTGTTTGAGTATTTGGTCTGTTCCTATGTTTTCATCAGGTGTCGTGGTGATACTACCTGGTATTTTGTTTCTCGTTCCACAGGTTGACGTTTCTCCTCCTCAGTGTCTGTGGTCTCAAGTCGCTCGTTGGCGTTCCAGAGACGTCTGAAGTTTGTTGGTTCCATTCGGTTGTCTGGTTGGTTCTAAGGTTCGGGCTGTTGGTTTTGCGGTTCAAGAAGATCCAGTTCCCGGAAGAGTCGGTTGAAGTGGCTGTTCAAAGAAAGAGGATGATCCCAGGAAGTGGAAGTCCATATATACTGGGATAAGGGGAGGAGTCGGTTACAAGGGTGTTTCTTTTGTGATTGACATGTTCTTTTCTTTGGTGCTATGGTTACAGTAAAGGAAGTTAATGCAATACTCGCCTCCGTGTCTTTAATAAAATCATGACTTTACGTCATGGAATAGGAAAATCATGAAATTGCAAGTAGCTACTAAAACAGACATGGCAGGAAAGGTTTCAGGTCCTCTTCATGGAAGAAGGGCTTACACAACTGCATGACAAGTCCTCTTTACAGTTCACAAATTAATGAAGACCGACCGCTGATGGCACCATTGACAATCAATATTACTACCGCCATAGTTTATACCAATCCGTTTTTTTCAGTAACAGTTATAAAAAATTGCAAGATTGAGTTTTAATAAACTTGACCAAAAATACCCTTTTAATCTACTGTATATTTAATGACTGTGGGTTCTGTGTATGAAGGGCAGGTGTACTATGAACAAATACAAGAGTATATTTCTGTTCTTGAGCTCTAGAATAAAATGCTAATACCATTTGGGCTGCAGTAACAGTGCCTGGGCTAATTAACAATCCAATCATCTATCAATGTCCCCTTCGCTTCAGTCATGCAGGTTTTGAAATTCAGTATCCTCAGTTTTTGCTCATTCATGCATGCAGCATTGATCTCAGTACAGCGATGAATTGCTCCTACAGCAAGTGCCACAATGGGATGACTGACTATAACCACGATCACTACCATGGTTATATGTTGGAATTAGAAGCTTAGATACGGGAACTCGTTGTTTCGTGACTTTGAAATGACTTAGGAAATCAAAAGATGATTTTTATTAAACCTGCAAAACTACAGAGTTTTAGTGGTAGCCACATTTCCTAATACATTGTTACTATCAAAATCAAAACTGGCTCCTACTGTTCGGAGCATAGACTAGCATAAACATTAAAGGGGTTTTGTCACTTCAGCAAATAGCATCTATTGTGTAGAGACAGTTCATACAAGCCACTTACTAATGTACTGTGATTGCCCATATTGCTTTCTTCGCTGGCTGTATTCATTTTTCCATCACATTATACACTGCTCGTTTCTATGGCTAAGACCACCCTGCAATCCATCAGAGGTGGCTGTGCTTTCAAACTACAGGAAAAAGCGCTGGCCTATGTGTGCTCCCACAGTCTGGGCCACTAGAGAGGCCGGAACTTTTTCCTGTAGTGTGCAAGCACGACCACCACTGATGGATTGCAGGGTGGTCGTAAGCATGGAAACAAATAATGTGTATAATGTGATGTAAAAATCAATCCAGCCAGTGAAGGAAGCAATATGGACAATCACAGTACACTAGAAAGTGGTTTGTAGTAACTCTCTCTACATAGTAAATGACACTTGCTAAAGTGACACAACCCCTTTAAGGTCTGCCTACTCCTTAGATAGCTGACAGACAGATTCTTGTTTAGCAGACGGCTATCTTTGCCGATTCCCCACATATATACACATTTGCTTTGGCTGAGAGTATATGTGTTCTCAATAGAGAGACAAGAGGAGAAAGCTCCTGCCAGACACCTCTGGGGCACCTTATCTCCAAACAGAACAGAAGGATTGGGCGTTGAAGTTCAATTTTCCAGATCTTTCTCTCCTTGACATCATCTCTCCATGTACAGGTGAAACTTGAAAAATTAGAGTACCGTGCAAAAGTCCATTTATTTCAGTAATGAAATTTAAAAGGAATTGCATTAATGCAGCTTAAAATTAGAATTTTGCGAAAAGGTTCAATATTCTAGGCTCAAAGTGGGACACTCTAGTCAGCTAATTAATCCATATCCCCTGAGCAAAGGGGACCTCAAAATTGAGACTTTGGGGTTTCATAAACTGTAAGCCATAATCATCCAAATTATAACAAAAAAAGGCTTGAAATATCTCGCTTTGCATGTAATGAGTCTATCTCATATGTTAGTTTCACCTTTTAAGTTGAATTACTGAAATAAATAAACTTTGCACAATATTCTAATTTTTCGAGTTTCACCTATACATTAGATTAATCGCCTGGTCCCACTGACAATAGTCGAGTGCTGTTGTTGCCTTTAATCCAGAGTTGTATTAGGTTATAGGGCAGAGTTTACATATGGGTGAGAAATTCAATTTGTATTTTCTGCCATAGAAGCTAAACACTGAATTCAAACTTTGAGGCATCCATCACCTGATGGCCACCATCAGAGCCCCATGGACCCCATTGAGTTATAAAAAGATCTGTAAGGCTCTGCAAGGACATTAGTGCTGCATGCTGTGCCATTTTATCCATGAAATATGACACAATTTGAATTGAGCCTCAAATGCAGATGTGAACGTAGCCTTATTGGTTTGTATAGAAATCTGAAAACATTTGTCTCCAGGGCATAAGAAAGATTTACAGATCTAATAGTTTGTACTGCTGCAGGTTTTCTACAATCCAGCCTCTACAATCCAGTTTCTACAATCCAGCCTCTACAATCCAGTTTCTACAATCCAGCCTCTACAATCAAGCCTCTACAATCCAGTCTCTACAATCCAGTTTCTACAATCCAGTTTCTACAATCCAGCCTCTACAATCCAGTTTCTACAATCCAGTTTCTACAATCTAGTCTCTACAATCCAGTCTCTACAATCCAGTCTCTACAATCCAGTTTCTACAATCCAGTTTCTACAATCCAGCCGCTACAAACTAGTTTCTACAATCCAGCCTCTACAATCCAGTTTCTACAATCCAGCCTCTACAATCCAGTTTCTAAAATCCAGTTTCTACAATCCAGCCTCTGTGAGTGAAACACAGCTGTAGAACAAATCCCTCTTGTACTGATAATTTGTGTCAATATAGGTAAAAGGCATCAGCCTGGAATCTGTGTTGCTTAGCTCACAAGGAACTGCATAGATCGAGTAGATCATTGTATTGTCCTTTCAACTGTGAGAGGTTTTAGCTCTGTACAGGTTTTTAGTCTTGCAAGAAAAGGAATGTTCCCATTTACTGACAGATGAAGATCTGTGTGGTAGGGATGGAACTGCAACCACAAGTGCTGTATATGACACATTCACATAACGTTTTATTATACAATGATAGGTATTTACACGAGTAATCCCTTTTGATGTACACATGAAGAATATCAGTTAAATCGGTTGTCTATGACTAGAAATGGATGGCTCTTTTATTTCAAAAACAGCCCAATACCTGTCCGTGGGTTGTGTCTGGTATTGCAGCTCAGCTCCATTGAAATGAAAGGGGCTGAGCTGTAATACTACTCACAACCTGTGGACAAGTGTGGTGTTTTTTTTAGTTTGAAGCCAGCCATCTTTTTCTAATCCTGGACAACCTCTTTAAATGCAATTTTGTAAAGTTTACAATATTCAGCATAGTACATCAGTTTTCCAGGAAGATACATTGATTAAAAAAATAACCCACCCCCTCTCACAGATTACTCACCCCCACCAATCCCCGACCCTGCGGCACCAGTCCCTGCTTCTCTCTGCTTCCTGTACTGGCTCAACATGATGGCAACTCCAAGGAAGGCGTCTCAGCCAATCAGTGGCCTAAGCAGTGACTCACCTCAGCCAATGATTGACTGAGTGGATCTTTCTAGTCTGGTCTTTCTGGTGTGTGTTGAACTTTGACAGGAAGTGGAGAGCAGCAGAGACTGGAACAGCAGAGGAACAGGAATGCTGGGGGGGAGGGCGGAGGTGAAGGTGAGTAATACTTCTTTGAGATTTTTAACATAGTCTGGGTCACTTTTTTGACAAGGTTCCTCCTTATAAACCCCTCTAACAGTCATATAATTAATGCTTTTACTTTTACTGAGTTCATGTGTTAAAGCAAAATGTCTACAGGCATAACATGAATTTCTTGCATCTAATGCAAAATATGCTACCTACCTTGTGCATTTATAATATTAATGTCAGAGAGACCTTTGGGCACCCTCAGCTCCCACTATTAGTTTTGCCCCTAGTATAATGAGCATTTGGCCTATGCAACAATTGCTGAAAGGTCTATTGTTATAATATACTGTAAATATACATTTCAATATTTTGACCTGTTAGGAGTATATCACAATTATATAAACCTTGATGCTATTATTATGCAACTTATGGAAAAAAAAAATGTTTTTAAACACCATTTTTTTTAAGTAAGTGCTCATTAAAGATGTATTTTAAAAAAGTGTAGGGACGGGATATTAAACATTTTTGTGATATATATTATTAGGGAAAGATGTGTCTAGACAACAGGATCTAAAGAATCTTCTTAGTAAACTCTGTGGATTGCTAAGAGCGTTCTTCAGAGCACTGAAGACATTTGAGTGTAACAAGTCAGATAGGCAGGATGATGGGCAGTGATGGGTAGTTAAGGCAGATGTCCATAGTCAGGAATAGGGTGATGATAAGAGGTGGCTGGAAGACTCTACATGTTACACACAGACATCTTCAGCGCTCAGTAGACTGAAAATAGACTCTCCCTAGCACAGTCAGTTAGAGTTTTGCTAAGAAGCTTTTGTGCACCTTGTTTTCTAGCCCAATGAAACATCTTTACTTATAAAGTATATTACAACAATGTTTAATGCATCTGTCCCTACAGTGTATTAAAAATAAATCTAAAAGATAGTTTGGGGATTCGCTCTGGTAGTTAGGATTAGCGGGTGCAGCACAGAGGCAAAGTACACAGAGGTACAGATGACCTCAGCCCACTGGTCTTGGGGCAGCTTTTCCGTGGTGGCCACTTTCTCGTGCACTGCCAGGTAGGTTTCAATGTCGTCTGCGAGTCATCTTAAGGATCACTGCACGGAATGCTTTCCGGGCATCGTGGACGCCTGGGGTTGCTTCTGCTGTCTGCAAAGCCATCACGTGTTGTAGCGGCAATGCGTTGGTCTCTTGCTGTTGCTTATTAGCTTCCCATTGGTGCAGGTTGGTCTCTCGCTGCTGTAGATTGGCTTCCACAAGGGCTTTCACAACAGCCTCCATTTTGTACAGGTTGTAATATTGCTGGTTTGATGTATGACATACAACCATGCTCAAAAATGCAAACCCCAAAAATATATTGGCGTTCATGCCAGCCTCGCTGCTCCTCCCCGCATCCTCCACCAAATGTGGGGATTCGCTCTGGTAGTTAGGATTAGCGGCTGCAGCACAGAGGCAAAGTACAAGTTCTTGGTTCAAAACATTAGTGTTTATTCACACGTGAAAGCAAAACAAAAACGCAAGTTGCTTGATGATCGTTCACACACATGAAAAGTTTATATACAAAACCCGGCTCAAGCCGCGGATCCCAGCACAGCCCTCAGATCAGAGAACACAGACCTCCTGAGCTCCACTGTCTGACAGAGGTAATCCTCTCCACCTGGCAGTGCTGGCTGTTTTTTAAGCCTGGCAAAACTCGGCCTGGAACATGGGGATAGTCACCCACCTAGCACTTTGACTACTCCCAGTAAGAGCCGTCCCAGATCAGCCTATTACAGCCATACTAAGTATAAAGGTGTCAAACAGCAACAGTCAAAAATGGGGGGGGCACTAATAATTTTCACCACTTAATCATACTACTGAAAAATAAGTATATATAAATAAGATTGCAAAATACGAGAGAATTGCGGTATGCAGGGATACCTTTTTATTGGTCTAACCTAATACTTAAAAGACAAGCTTTCAAGAGTTTTCCTTTATTCCTTGGTATTGCTTCAGACCTGAGAAAGAGAGAAACACTCTAGAAAACTTTTTTTTAGAGTTTAAAGCAGTTTCAGCACTATAAAAAAAATAATTTACTTACAAAAGAAGCTATTCAGTCGTCTGCCATGCTGTCCTCTGCTGGCTTCCGCGGATCTTCCCCCTCCTTTCAATCTCTCTGCACAGGCGCACTGTTATGGGGGATCTGTGGATGACAAACTGATATGGGGGATCTGTGGATGACACATTGATATGGGGGATCTGTGGATGACACATTGTTATGGGGGATCTGTGGATGACACACTTATGGGGAATCTGTGGATGACACACTGTTATGGGAGACCTGTGGGTGACATATAACTGAGGAGGGCTATCAGGGGACATTATACAGGGGGTAATATAACTGAGGGGTATCAGGGTAAATTATACAGGGGGTAATATAACTAAGGGGTATCAGGGTACATTATATAGGGGTAATATAACTGAGGAGGGCTATCAAGGACATTATACAGGGGTAATATAAGTTATATTACCCCTGTATAATGTTCTCTGATAGCCCTCCTCAGTTATATTACCCCTGTATAATAATGTCCCCTGATACCCCTTAGTTATATTACCCCTGTATAATAATGTACACTGATACCCCTTAGTTATATATTCCCGCCCTGTATAATTTAAACTGATACCCCTTAGTTATATTATATAACTGAGGGGTATCAGTGTACATTATACAGGGGTAATATAACTGAGGAGGGCTATCAGGGGACATTATACAGAGGGTAATATAACTAAGGGGTATCTATAAGGGTACATTTTACAGGGGTAATATAACTGAGGAGGGCTATCAGGGACATAATACAGAGGTGAGGGGTAAGATAAGTTATATTACCCCTGTATAATGTCTGATAGTAGCCTAGCCCTCCTCAGTTATATTACCTTTCATATACCCTGATACCCCTAGTTATATTACCCCCTGTATAATTTACCCTGATACCCCTCAGGGGTATCAGGGTAATACAGGAGACAACAGAGGAGGCATAGCACTGTGGGACATGGGGGTAAATACTTTTTTTTATATGCCCTCACCAGCCAGCAGGCGCGCAGGGCAGGCAGATGCAGTGTGACATCAACTCAGCCTGCACTGCACAGCACACATCGTACGGCTCCCTCTCTGCCTCCGCCCAGTCCGGGACTCTGCCCCCCTATGTGAATACTAGCCGCTGCCCGCCGGCAGCCCACAGCCAGGTATTGTAAATTAATTCACAGTGCGGCGGGCGGCAGCCAGCATAACAGACAGGGGAATCAGCAGGGGGCAGTGAGTACGGAGGTGACAAACCTATTAGGGTGTGCCCAGGCACACCCGGCACACCCCGTGCGCACGCCTATGCGCTATCATCCACGATGATTCCTTGTACCTTCTTACAATAGTTACACTCTAAATAGAACCTGTCACCAGAGTTAGGGTCAATAATTCACCACCATGATAATACAGTGCTTGTGAACACCCTTACAGACATAGCCCTGTTGAAATTGCTTATGTTGCTGTAAGGGTGAAAGTAAGCTTAAAATAATAATAAAATAATATGTGGCGCTAACCAATGTTCATATGGCCAGTTTACACCTGAATCTAGTGCCTAAGCATTTCCTTTTTGACTGTGTACATTGCTGGGAAGCTGTGGAACTAGGAGCGAAAGTCTGCATTGCGGGTCTATGTCTGTTGCCGAGGGACCCATTTGATATAGCTTAAAGGGGTTATCCAACGTCGCCAAAAGCCCCCCCATGTGCCAGGCCTCTCACAGGTAATATACTTACCCCCCTCCCCGCGCCGCTCCTGGTCCCCACACTGCCGCTTCTCCCTGTACACGGATGAAAACATCCGGTGTTGGGCGGGCGCAGCCAATGGCAGGCGGGGACAGGGACGAGCCATCCTAGCGTCACCCAGGATGCTAGGGCTGCTCCCCCCGACACTGGATGTTTTCATCCGTGTACAGGGAGCAGCAGTGGTGTGGGGACCAGAGAGGGGGGTAAGTATATTACTTGTGAGGGGCCCGGCACATGGGGGGGCTGTTGGAGACATTAGATAACCCCTTTAATTTCTTTCCCAATGGCTGAGAATAAGATATACCATGCCTATATTAACTTATTGAACAAATATTGAGACTTAAATATTTAAATTTGAACCTAAAATTGAGAGACTCATAATCACTGAATGCACATGTCTCTGGGTGCAATTATGTAAATTAAGGATACGGCAACATGTGGTGAGTCCACTGTGTATTTCCCGCAACAGAAAATCTGCAGCTGGTCTGACCAAAATCCCCAAATCCCCAAATCTGCCATCACATTAAAAAAAATACCAAGAGAGCTGTTTTTTGTGGTGGCATTGCTGCAGGAATCACAAAGGTTAAAAGTCACAGGTAAAACCCTCAGGATAAAGTGATAGAAAATACTAAACACCCACAGTACAAGTCTGTTTATGTTGCAGGTTTTCTCAGCTGAACTTGGATGAGATTTTCTAAAATATCATCCCCTTTGCTTAAATTATGTGGATTTTCCATATGCAATTCCACTGCAGATTCTCCATAGAATGTACACCATGTGGCCATAACCGAAGAGTTACTAAATATAACATAAAATTAAATTGCATGGGACAGTGACTATGTAAAGAACTGACATGTCTATTTAGATGCACATTCTAAAACATATTTGCCATGGCCAAGCCAAAAATACACTATTCAGAACACGGGCAATATGTGAGTAGTAGAATGAATGAATAGATCCTTATAGAAATGAAAAAAAATGAACTCCATGTATAATCGGAAGACGTGCAGATGTATGTCTAGATGCTGCCACACAGGATAACATTTGCCTTGTGTAGTCTCTCAAGTGTGGCCTAATTTGAAAACCGTAGAATATGAGCATTTAAATGACATTGTGCATACGGAGAAGAGCGCTAAGTGATTCTGAGGATGGCAGGGACTTTGGGATCTCATGCTTTGCCCCCTGCTTAGAAATCAGTGCAGAGTGAAATTAGCGTGATATTCCTTAACTCTTTCATGGCCAGGGCTTCCACTATATCAAAAAGAACAGAACAGAAAGGGCCCTCTGTTCAAAGACTGTATTCCACTCAGGATACTATATATATATATATATATATATATATAGTGGGGTTTTGCTCTGGTAGACAGGCTAGCGGACACAGTATAGAGGCAATCACAAAGTCTTTAACTTAAACAGTTCGGTGTTTATTCACACATAAGGAAAAACAAACATTACGATCACAGTCGTAGTGTTTGTTTACACCATGCAATGTCCATAGAACAAAATCGTCACCTGGTTAGCAGATTTCCACCCGCAGTCCACAGCAGGCTTTAGGGGCCTGTTTCCTGGCATGCGGCTCTCAGCCCTTTAGCATGGCACACCTTCACCGATCCCAAAACACAGAGATTCCCTAGCTTCTCTGTCAGATGGATTGCTGGCTGTTTTTTTTTTTATAGGCCAACATGATCTGGCCTGGAGAGTGGGGAGAAGTCACCCACCCAGCACTTTGGCTACTCCCAGTAAGAGCCGGCCCGGATTGGCTTTACAGCCATACTAACAAAAAACTGTGTCAGTCAGCACTAGCTGCCGCTGACACTTAAAACTACCGGCTCTTACCTCCCCGAGGCCAGGAATGTCAGTGACACATGCCTTCCATCAATGACGGCCCCTTGCACCTTCCTACAATATATATATATATATATATATATGTCCAGAAATAGGCTCAGACTAGCCAACAGGGGAACAGGTTAATCCCCCGGTGGCCCTCTCAGCCAGGGTGGGCCCCAACTCCCCGAAACCCTTGCACTAGTGCCACATGGCATAGTACACTGAATACAATATACATCACATGAGATAGGCACATAATGATGTAGTTACTCTAATAACCACAATAAAATCCATGATTCCACCACTAGTCCTATTTACTAATCACAAGAATGTGCCCTGTGTGCTGACCCCGCACATGTATGTCATGTAACACTGCTGCTTACTGAATGTCAGATATGTAGGGTATCTGTAGGGTCTCACATGACTGATGTCATGTTTCAGCTAGGCCATGGTCACATTACATAGGACGGATATATGGGCTATGCTGTTCTTCTGCACAACGTGGTCAACTGCCTGTTATAAGAAAGAAATGTGTGCAGAATTTTAAATACATGTTAGAAAGTTGTATGATTTCCCATTATATAAACAAATAAAAAAATAAATAAAAAAAATGGAATACCTCTTTAAGTATATGAAAACTCCTTTAAACAAACTTTGGGCAAGATAATACATTTTTCAGTTAGATGGCTTCGATAACTGAGGACCTCTGTGTGCTCCTAAGGCTAGTTTCATCTCTATTTTTCCGACATTTCGGAAAAGGTTGGAATAAGCAGGTGTAGCTTCAGAGTCACTTGTAGTTCAACTTCTTTCTCAGTACTTTCTTTTCTGATCATAAAATGGTCCGGACGGGCATTGCTTTTAGCCTCCATTGATGAATGTTGTGCACACTGCACAGGAAATAGGTACTGCTGCACCACTTTATTATTTGGTATTGATACATTTCTTTCACTTATTGCAATTAAACACTACTGGATGAAAATGTAACAAAGAATGTAAATCCATTTCTTCCTGATGTTGGGCCAAAACTCCCCATGGGGTAGGGATTCTTATGGGTCCGCTCAGTAATAGTGATGAGTGGCAGGGTCCATATTCGAATTCGCAATATTTTGCGAATATTCGTGAATATTCGACAAAAACAAATATATAGCAATATATTGAATATAGTGCTATATATTAGTTTTTCAGAATATTCGTAATATTCTAAAACAAGAATATACAGCAATATAGTGAATATTCGAATATAGAGCAATTTAGCTCATATAGTGCTATAATCTTTTTTTATAGTCGTAATTTTTTTCAAATCTGAACTTCAGATGAGAAGAAAATTAGACAAAGAAGATTATAGCACTATATTAGCTATATTGCTCTACATTCGATTTTTCGAATATTCGCTATATTGCTATATATTCTTGAGAGCGTCTGATCAGGGAGCATGAGAGCGTCTGACCTGTGACGCTAGGCTCCGCCCCCCGCCTCCCCTGCACGCTGGCTGAGCGGAGTATGGAGCGTCCGCTTGCTGAACTCGCTGAGCTCGGTGTGCCCGTTTGTTGAACTATCTGAGGGGCCGCCTGATACACCGATGTGACGCCTGGGATTTGAGTGTTGCCTGCCTGCCTGCCTGTCGTCGCCGGGAGCTGCTGGATCGAGGCACTGCTGCCTGATGGAGACGCCGCTGTCTGGGTGGTGAGTCGGGTGAAGCAGTGGGATGAGCTACTGGGCAGCTGGTGGTGTGAAGCGGAGGTGCAGGTGAAGATTTGTATCGGTGGAGTCATCAGAGATAGAGCGGCGGAGACAGTATATGTGAACTGGATTTAGAGACTGGAGACATGGAGTCTCAAGCGTCTTCTTTTTGAGCGGTTGGGTTGTCTGCCATTTCTCTGCCCACGTGGTCGCCTATTAGAGGGTGCAAGTAGTGTTGGAGGTGATTGAAGTGGAGTGAAGAAGGAAAGACGGTGTGGAGAGAAGAAATATAGAAGGGCTGGAGACTGGTGTGTGAAGGATGGAGGCTGTGCCTTAGTGTACTACCACTGTTGGGAGGGGAAAAAAAAAAACACACAGTATTGAGTGAGGGATCAGGGGGGGGCGTAGGAGCGAATATACTCAGCCGGGTATTTATTATAGAGTATGGTGGCTTTTTTTTTTCCATCACCAGCTGAACTCTGATAACCCTCTGACTAACCTTCTCAAGAAGCGGCTCCAGGATTAACAGCCCTTAACATCATTAACATCATTAACACCATTAACACCTTCAAAACTCCTGTTTTTTTTCTTTTTTTTCCCTTTTTTTATAGGAAAAACGTCTGCGATCCTGTTGCTGGACTTGCGCCTCTTTTTCTTTTTTTTTGTGTTCTCCCTTCCCTTCCCTTATTTTTTGCTCTTATAACAGTAATTGTTATGTGTTGCTAACAATCTTTCTTTTTCCCCTCTCTTCCCGGAGTCAAATTATATGGCTTATCTGAACTGTTAGAATTTTGGTAATGGTTTACTAGATTGTAAAGTGTATTGCTATTATGTTTTTATAGATTTGATGTTCTTTATGATAATTATGTTTTGGTAATACGGAAGGAGAGGGGGAGATCAGGAGTAGAGATGCCAGCTAAGAGAAGGGAGGAGCAGCGCGGCCCTACTGGCGGCGGGGGTAGGAGATCTGTAACAGGTTTAGAGTGTGGGTCCAAACAACAAGGATTGAATACATTTTTTATTCCAAATTCACCGGGTTCCAGCCCCTCTCAGACAAAGAAAAGTATGGATGTAGAGCCTCAGGGTTTGACACAAGAGGATAGGTTTATGGGGGGGGCTGAAGCGAGGGGACCCCCGGCGCCACCTACAGAGATAGATTTGAGCATGGTAAAGGACATTTTTTGCACTGTCTCGAGGATGGAGAATGTAATGGGGAATATAGTGACGCAGATTGGGGCAGTGCAAACGGATGTCAGTATAATACGGGATGAGATGGAGAAAATTAGGCAGCGTCTATATGAGATGGAAAAAAGGGTCCCTGTTTTGGAACATTTAGTACAAAACTTACAGAAGGAGGTGGTTTCCCTAAAGGAAATGAATACCAATATGGAACAAAAATGAATAAGTCAGGAAGATAGATCAAGAAGATCCAATATAAGATGTGTAGGGGTCCCAGAGCGCGCAGAGGGGGATAACTGTACTGAATTTATGGAAAAATGGATCAGGGAGAACTGTAAAGAGGGTACTCTCTCCCCCCTGATCGCTATTGAAAGAGCACATAGGGTCCCTACAAAAAATAGGGCTCCAGGGGACTATCCAAGACCGATACTGCTGAAATGTTTACTAACCAAGGATCGTGATACTATATTAGCTGACGCTAGAAATTCCGAAAAATATCAGATACAGGGTGAAAAAATAAGACTTTTTCCAGATTACTCTGCAAACACCAATGCCCGTAGAAGAGATTTTATATCTGTAAAAAAAAGATTAAGGGAGGCAGGCTTAAAGTACAGCTTGCTCTTCCCGGCTAAGTTAAGGGTGGAATTTAAAGGAAAGAGTGTGTTTTTTCAGGATCCGGAAAAGGTTAGCGAGTGGGCGGACGGAGAGGGCCTTTGTGCGGGGGGGCGGTAGAGGGGTGAAAGGAGCTACTATGCTAGGTTATGGAGTCCCCCGGACTGCTGGTCAGCAGAACGGGTGACTATCTGGGGGGGGGGGGGGTATTGGGGGGTATTGGTGGGTTTTGTTTTTTCCCCTCTGCTGATGGGTTAGAATTGTTTCATTGAATGTTAGAGGATTACGTGAGAGAGTAAAGAGGCATGCTATCCTTGAGTGGATGAGGAGGTTCCTGCCAGCCATCATCTGCCTACAGGAGACACATTTAGATAAGGAATCTTTAAGATGGTTGGAGAAGAGATGGATAGGGGAAAGTTACCATTCTGTATATACTACCTATTCAAGAGGGGTCTCAATTTTGATTCATAACAAAATTAAATTTGAGTGTTTGGTACATGAGGCCGATGATTGTGGTAGGTACCTCTTCTTATATTGTAGCTTAGAAGGGGTTAAAATGGTAATTGCAAACATATATATTCCTCCACCATATAAGTCAGAAGTTTTGTATCAACTGTATAGATTTATGTTGAATAGACCGGAATCTATAATGATAGCAATAGGAGATTATAATGCGGTAATGGATCCACTCAAGGATGGAACCTTTAGTAGAGGGGGAAGAACTCAAAAAGTAGATTTTTTTAAACTAGCCCATGAATTTAATTGGGTAGATGTTTGGCGTTTTCAGAACCCGGATGAAACCATGTATTCGTGTTATTTTAAAACACATCAAACTTGGTCCAGAATAGATATGGTCTTGGGAAACAAGAACTTAATGGCCTATAATAAGATGAAAATACAGTATTTGCCCATGGCCCTATCGGACCACAATGCAGTGGTAATGGAATTAGACTTGAATAAAAAGAGGGACTTACCACTGTTTAAGTTTAACCCACATTGGTTATCAAGTATCTCAGATAAAGAGAGTATAACCGAAGAATTAAAAAAATTTTTTAGGGAGAATAATCATTCCGCGAGTAAGTTAATTGTTTGGGACACTGCTAAAGCATACCTGAGAGGATTGCTTTTTAAAAAAGTGAACTATTTGAAAAAAACCACAAGGGAAAAGGGGATTGCACTGGAAAAAAAAGTTCAAGAAGCGGAAATAACATGTGTAAAATACCCTACTGAATATAATAAGAAAATATGGGAGGAAGAACAGGAAAAATTAAAGTTATATCAAATGGAGAGAAGCAGGAAAGAACTACTTTTCAAAGGGATTTGTCTAGCCTCAGAGGGAGAAAAAGTTGGTAAAATTTTGGCAAGTATAGTGAAAAATCAAAGAGGGAAATCTTGGATAGGGGCGATTAAAGATAAAACAGGCACAATAATTAATACCCCAGAAGGAATTAAAGGAGTGTTTTCGGAATATTTCCAGGAGATATATAAGTCCAAAGTACAGTACTCAATACAAGATTTAGAGGTATATCTAGACCAGATTCCCCTCAGAGAGATATCCCAGGCCCAAAAAGAATTTTTAGAAAAAGAAATATCGATGATGGAAATAAATGAGGCTCTGGGGCAGGTAAAATCTGAAAAAGCACCAGGTTGTGATGGGCTCCCCTTTGAAGTATATAAAACTTTCTCCCAGGTGTTAGTACCCGAATTAAAAACAACTTTGGATGAGGCTAAAAAGGTTGGGGATCTACCAGACTCTATGAAAGAGGCAATTATTACATTAATCCCTAAAAAGGGTAAAGAACAACTAGAACCTGGGTCATATAGGCCAATATCACTCTTAAATACGGATGTCAAAATTTTGGCAAAAGTTTTGGCAGATAGGCTATCAAAAGTGGTTAAAAGTGTAATAAATGAAGATCAAACTGGCTTTATACCCGGCAGAACGATATATGCAAATATAAGAAGGCTGTTTCTAAATATTGAAGCCAATAGATTAGAAGCGGGGGAGAAAGCGTTACTTTCACTAGACGCCCAAAAGGCATTTGATTGTATTGAATGGGAATACTTATGGATAGTACTAAAAAGGGTTGGTATAGGGGAGGGATTTATAAGGTGTGTACAGTTAATATATCACAATCCTAGGGCTAGAGTGATGGTGGACGGGAGCTTGTCCCTGCCCCTTGCCCTATATCGGGGCACTAGGCAGGGATGCCCTCTCTCTCCACTATTATTTGCTATTGCGATTGAACCACTGGCATGCATAATAAGAAGTGATAGGGAGATTAAAGGTTTTCACTATGAGGGCGGGGAAGAAAAACTGTTAATGTATGCAGATGACATTTTGTTATTTGTGCACAACACTGGGGATCAGTTTAATAGAGTTATGCATATAGTAGATAAGTTTGGTTTCTTTTCAGGATTAAACATAAATTGGGGGAAATCATATATGTTGATGTTGGGAGATACACAACCACAGGAGGATTTAAAGGTGCAGGTGCTTGGTAAACAGGAAAATTTTAAATACTTGGGGATACAAATTTCTGGAAATGTTGAAGAATATGAAAAATTAAACGTACTCCCCCTTATAAAAGAACTTAGGGCCAAAATACATATTTGGCGAAGACTGCCGATGTCAATACAGGGTCGGGTAAATTTAATAAAAATGGTCTTCCTCCCTAAAATACTTTATGTCCTTCAAAATGCCCCAGTTAGGTTGCCACAGGGTACCTTTAGATTACTTGATAGGCTAATGGGAGATTTCCTCTGGAAAGGTACGATCCCCAGAATAAAGAGAGAGATACTCCAGTTACCAGTGAGAGAAGGTGGGCTAGCTGTCCCAAATTGGTCTTTTTACTATTTAATCACACAATATGGTCATATTAAAGCTAGCTTAAACGGTTTAGTGGGTAGGCAGGTATTGAATAGAGTGGGGTGGAAAGAAGAATGGAATTACTTAGAGGTATTGGAATCAGGTACACTTGGTAGAAATAATATTGGAAATAGAGTTTTAAATGTATTGGAACACGTATGGGTGGAAATCAAAAAGATATTAGAGATTAAAGGGTTTTTGCACTATACACCTATTTGGAAAAATATTTATCTTAAGGAATTGCAAGGGATTAAGGCCTATGTAGATTGGGAAAAAAATGGGGTGAAGTATTTAAATCAGATATTTGAACAGGGTAAACTAAAAGACTTCAATACAATGGTTAGAGAGTTTGGTATACCGCAAAAGGACATATATAAATATTTTCAGCTTAAGAATGCATTGTATACAGTTAGGCAAGTGGATAAATATAAGGTGGAAACATCTGACACACTGTATAATTTCATTAACGTGGTTGAAAAAGGAGGTACAACGGCTAAAAGATATAGGATATTGATGGAGGGAAAAAAGAAACAGATTACAATACCTGCTAGGAAAAAATGGGAAAATGAATTACAATTTTTTACGGAGGAAAAATTGAATGATGCATTAAAAAGTTATGCGGGAGTCTCAAATAGGGGCTCACACAAGATCTCACAATTTTTTGTAGTTCATAGGCTCCACCGATCACCACGGATATTAAAAAGAATGGGTGTCAGAGTTTCGGATAACTGTACAAAATGTGGGGGAGAGAATGCTGATCTAATACATTGTTTTTGGAGATGCCCAAAACTATTTAGGTATTGGACAGAAATAACAGATATGATATATTTGATTTTGAAGGTTCAAATATCGGAAGATCCTATGATTTGTATCCTGGGGGCAACAGAACATTTGAGGCTAAATAGAGATATACGAATGGTTCTAAATAAGATACTATTTCAAGCTAGACTCCTTATACTTAGGAAATGGGTAGGGGCGGACCCTCCAACAGTGGGACAGTGGAGGAAAGCAGTGGATAATTTGATTAAAGAAGAACGAATGATGGAGGGACATAGTAGAAAAGCAAAAAAAGTTGATGAAATATGGAATAACTGGGTACTTTAGGGCTGGATAGATCAAATTATTATAATTTTTTTTTTTGGGGGTATTTTGTTGTTGCGGCTACGCATCTCTCCTTCCCCCCTCCCTCTCCAAAAGGGTGGTAGGGGGTGGGTAAATGGGAATGACGGTTTATGATTATTAATGTATTTTTCTTTTTGTATTTTGGAAAATAAAAGATTAAAAAAAAAATAAAAAAAGAATATTACGAATATTCTGAAAGCGAATATAGCGCTATATCGTATATATTTAGTTTTTTAGAATATTCGTCTTTTTTAAAAAAATCTGTACAATTGTTCCACTTCGGCATACTCCTCCCCGACAAGCGTCTCCGTCACCATGGGAACGCCTGGGGGTTAGAATATACAATCGGATCTGAGTTTTCACGATCTAATGAGATCGTGAATACTCAGATCAGATGGTATATTCCAACCCCCAGGCGTTCCCATGGTGACGGGGACGTTTGTCGGGGAAGAGTATGCCAAAATGGAACAACTGTACATATAAAAAAAACTAATATATTCGATATAGTGCTATATTCGTTTTTCATAATATTCATAATATTCTAAAACAAGAATATATAGCAAAATAGCGAATATTCGAAAAAACGAATGTAGAGCAGTTTATCTAATATAGTGCTATATATTTGTTTTTTTTAGAATATTTGTCATTTTTTCCATCTAAAGTCATGATTCCTCCTTGCTTAAAGGAACACTGACAGGCCCAATAAGCATATTTAGGTATATATATGACAGTACAGGTCTTATAAAGTGTATTAAAATCATCTAAGTATCCCCCCTGACCACCTTATAAATACAGTAAACTGAAGTTTTATAACCTGCTTGAATCATCTTCAATCTGCCAAAGGGGCGGTGTTTCAGCCAGCCGCCCCCAACTGCCGTTTTGAAGCGCCGCCCAGCTCATCAATATTCACTTCGCTGGGTGGCAACTACTGTCCCCGACTTCACAAGATCCGGCGCATGCCCAATACAATCCTATGGGCATCAGCCTCCGTCTTATCTTCAGCGCATGTGCCCGGCACCCTCACTGGCTGGGATCACATCGCGCCTGCGTACAGTCTGCATCTTAGAGGCCGCTTCAGCCTCTGCATTATGCGCATGCGCCGGGCACTGTTCAGCACAGCGCTTCAGAGCGGGGACAGCAGAAGCCGCCCAGCAAAGTGAATATTGATGAGCTGGGCGGCGCTTCAAAACAGCAGTTGGGGCGAGGCTGGCTGGGCGCAAGTGGAGATGAAACGCCGCCCCTTGGGCAGATTGAAGACGATTCAAGCAGGTTATAAAACTTCAGTTTACTGTATTTATAAGGTGGACAGGGGGGACACTTACATGATTTTAATACACTTTATAAGACCTGTACTGTCATATATATACCTAAATATGCTTATTGGGCCTGTAAGTGTGCCTTTAAATTACTTGTGGGCCAATGACTCATTGGCCCACAAGCAAGAAGCAGGGAGGAATCATGTGTTCAGATGTGAAAAAATAACTAATATTCGCTATAACGAATATATAGCACTATATTCGAAATATTCGCAAATTCTCGAAGTTGCGATATTCAATATAAAAATTCGCTATTCGAATATTCGCGCTCAACACTACTCAGTAACTGGTAGTGCTTGTAAGAGCCACATGGAGGCTAAATGAGTGTATACTCAGTCTGTACCCATGAAAGTACCAGTTCTGTTTAGCATTTCTTTTTGTAACTACTCAGTGAGACATCATTTGCGTCGACAGTGTTTGATAAATGGGTCAGTAGCAATAACTATGGAAAGTTCTACTCCTGTACAGGCAGCGACACTTGGCAGACTTTTTTCTGAGTGGGGGTTTAATAATGTCCTCGTAGAAATAGTGAACGCTATTCATTCTTCAGATGATGTCTTCTGATGACATATGTCAAGCTCTATCAATCATTTTCTTTTGTCGTCCTCACTGTGAATTGTCAGTGTTACTGTGTAGGTGGGAAACACAGACAGATTAGTGGAGGTGTATTAATTCAATGTGGATTACATTTTCTCTGATACAATATCATAGCTTATTTATTCAACTTATTTCCTATGGTTCAAAGTCCATTTCTCTGTTCATCTCAGGAGGCTTTTTTCTGCTCACTTTATCCATTATTATAGCTGATTGACTTTAATGGGCCGTTTATTAACCCTTTAACGACCAGGACTAATTTATAGCTTTGTGACCAGAACAAATTCCACAGTCTAATCATATGTCAATTAGACAGTGAATAGCTTTTGAGCAAGTGTATGCACCTTGATAAAGTTCATCATTTAAAAATAAATAAATGATGCTTTCATTTAGAATTTAAAGAAAATGTACAGAATCAAAGTGCAAACAGGAGTAATTAAAACAGAAAAAAGGATGCCTCGTTGACTGACATGTCTTTTGAATGAGGCTGTGACATAACATCAGGAGGTAGGATACAGGATAAGGACTCTCTCACACTACCTCTCTCACACTACAGTTTTTTGCGTTCCGTATACTGTCCGTATACGGAACCATTAATTTCAATGGGTCCGCAAAAAAAAACGGAATGTGCTCCGTATGAATTCCGTTTCCGTGTTTCCGTATCTCCGTTCCGTGCAAAGATAGAACATGTCATATATTTGCCCGCAAATCACGTTCCGTGGCTCCATTAAAGTCAATGGGGCCGCAAAAAAACGTAATGCATACAGAAATGCATCCGTATGTCTTCTGTATCCTTTCCATTTTTTGCAGAACCATCTATTGAAAATGTTATGCCCAGCCCAATTTATTCTATGTAATTACTGTATATGCCATATGGAAAAACGGAACCGAAACGGAAACACAACAGAAACAAAAAACTGAACAACGGATCCGTGAAAAACGGACCGCAAAATACAAAAGACAAAAGACCTGTGCTACACATTGATACTAGGCAAATACGGCACAGGCACACATTGAAAAGACTAGTGGAGCAACTTAGGCTACTTTCACACTAGCGTTCTGCTGTCCGCTCGTGAGCTCCGTTTGAAGGAGCTCACGAGCGGAGCAGAACGCTTCCATCCAGCCCTGATGCAGTCTGAATGGATGCGGATCCGCTCAGACTGCATCAGTCTGGCTGCGTTAAGCCTCCGCTCCGCTCGCCTCCGCACGGCCAGGCGGCCAGCTGAACGCTGCTTGCAGCGTTCAGCTGTCCGCCTGGCCGTGCGGAGGCGTGCGGATCCGTCCAGACTTACAATGTAAGTCAATGGGAACGGATCCGCTTGAAGATGACACCATATGGCTCAATCTTCAAGCGGATCCGTCCCCCATTGACTTTACATTGAAAGTCTGAACGGATCCGCTCAGGCTACTTTCGCACTTAGAAATTTTTCTAAGTTATTAATGCAGACGGATCCGTACTGAACGGAGCCTCCGTCTGCATTAATATGATCGGATCCGTTCAGAACGGATCAGATCAAACGCAAGTGTGAAAGCCTTACTTTCACACAATTCACTTTATCAGATAGGTTGTTTCACCACAACTACCCGTTTTGTTAATTAATCAGCTAAATTTTCAACCATCTGGCAGGAAGTGTCAGTCAACTGGCCAGACACTTCCACTGCAGCATCCAAATGTAGCATAACTTCCCTACCATTCAAATAACCTCTATAATTATTTAAGAGCTGAACCCAGACATACCCCTATTTTCACCCAGGCAGCCCCCCCGAGGCTAGCATCGGAGCATCTCATGCTCCGATGCGCTCCCTTGCTCTGCGCTAAATCATGCAGGGCATGGGCTCTTTTCTTTATCATAACACACTGCCGGGCGGAAGCTTCCGCTCGGCAGTGTGTTCGGTGACGCCCCCGGCTCGGATGTCCGGGCTTTAGTGCTGCCCCAGCCATTTTACTGGCTAGGGCAGCGTTAAATCCCGCCCATCAGTGACTTCACCAGGCTTCTTAGCAGCCCCATCGAGAGCCTGGTACGTCACCGGATCTCCAAAAAATTCCTTTGCCCTGTGCGATTTAGTGCAGGGCAAAAGAGAGCATTGAAGCATGAACTGCTCCGACGCTCAAGTCAGGGGGGCTGCCTGGGTGGAAATGGAGGGATGTCCGGACAACCCCTTTAACCACTTCAGCCCCGCTAGGTGAAACCCCCTTCATGACCAGAGCACTTTTTACACTTCGGCACTACACTACTTTCACCGTTTATCGCTCGGTCATGCAACTTACCATACAAATGAATTTTACCTCCTTTTCTTCTCACTAATAGAGCTTTCATTTGGTGGTATTTCATTGCTGCTGGCATTTTTACTTTTTTTGTTATTAATCAAAATGTAACGATTTTTTTGCAAAAAAATGACATTTTTCACTTCCAGCTGTAAAATTTTGCAAAAAAAATGACATCCATATATAAATTTTTCGCCAAATTTATTGTTCTACATGTCTTTGATAAAAAAAAAAATGTTTGGGCAAAAAAAAAAATGGTTTGGGTAAAAGTTATAGCATTTACAAACTATGGTACAAAAATGTGAATTTCCGCTTTTTGAAACAGCTCTGACTTTCTGAGCACCTGTCATGTTTCCTGAGGTTCTACAATGCCCAAACAGTAGAAAACCCCCACAAATGACCCCATTTCGGAAAGTAGACACCCTAAGGTATTCGCTGATGGGCATAGTGAGTTCATAGAACTTTTTATTTTTTGTCACAAGTTAGCGGAAAATGATGATGATTTTTTTTTTTTTATTTTTTCTTACAAAGTCTCATATTCCACTAACTTGCGACAAAAAATAAAAAATTCTAGGAACTCACCATGCCCCTCACAGAATACCTTGGGGTGTCTTCTTTCCAAAATGGGGTCACTTGTGGGGTAGTTATACTGCCCTGGCAATTTAGGGGCCCAAATGTGTGAGAAGAACTTTGCAATCAAAATGTGTAAAAAATGACCGGTGAAATCCAAAAGGTGCACTTTGGAATATGTGCCCCTTTGCCCACCTTGGCAGCAAAAAAGTGTCACACATCTGGTATCGCCGTATTCAGGAGAAGTTGGGGAATGTGTTTTGGGGTGTCATTTTACATATACCCATGCTGGGTGAGAAAAATATCTTGGTCAAATGCCAACTTTGTATAAAAAAATGGGAAAAGTTGTCTTTTGCCAAGATATTTCTCTCATCCAGCATGGGTATATGTAAAATGACACCCCAAAACACATTCCCCAACTTCTCCTGAGTACGGCGATACCAGATGTGTCACACTTTTTTGCTGCCAAGGTGGGCAAAGGGGCACATATTCCAAAGTGCACCTTTCAGATTTTGCAGGCCATTTTTTACACATTTTGATTGCAAGGTACTTCTCACACATTTGGGCCCCTAAATTGCCAGGGCAGTATAACTACGCCACAAGTGACCCCATTTTGGAAAGAAGACACCCCAAGGTATTCCGTGAGGGGCATGGCGAGTTCCTAGAATTTTTTATTTTTTGTCACAAGTTAGCGGAAAATGATGATTTTTTTTTTTCTCTTTTTTCCTTACAAAGTCTCATATTCCACTAACTTGCGACAAAAAATAAAAAATTCTAGGAACTCGCCATGCCCCTCACAGAATACCTTGGGGTGTCTTCTTTCCAAAATGGGGTCACTTGTGGCGTAGTTATACTGCCCTGGCAATTTAGGGGCCCAAATGTGTGAGAAGTACTTTGCAATCAAAATCTGTAAAAAATGACCGGTGAAATCCGAAAGGTGCACTTTGGAATATGTGCCCCTTTGCCCACCTTGGCATAAAAAAGTGTCACACATCTGGTATCGCCGTACTCAGGAGAAGTTGGGGAATGTGTTTTGGGGTGTCATTTTACATATACCCATGCTGGGTGAGAGAAATATCTTGGCAAAAGACAACTTTTCCCATTTTTTTATACAAAGTTGGCATTTGACCAAGATATTTTTCTCACCCAGCATGGGTATATGTAAAATGACACCCCAAAACACATTGCCCAACTTCTCCTGAGTACGGCGATACCAGATGTGTCACACTTTTTTGCTGCCAAGGTGGGCAAAGGGGCACATATTCCAAAGTGCACCTTTCGGATTTTGCAGGGCATTTTTTACACATTTTGATTGCAAAGTTCTTCTCACACATTTGGGCCCCTAAATTGCCAGGGCAGTATAACTACGCCACAAGTGACCCCATTTTGGAAAGAAGACACCCCAAGGTATTCCGTGAGGGGCATGGCGAGTTCCTAGAATTTTTTATTTTTTGTCGCAAGTTAGTGGAATATAAGACTTTGTAAGGAAAAAAGAAAAAAAAAGAAAAATCATCATTTTCCGCTAACTTGTGACAAAAAATAAAAAATTCTAGGAACTCACCCCCCTGTCACTGATCACCCCCCCTGTAAGGCTCCATTCAGACGTCCGCATGTGTTTTGTGGATCCGATCCATGTATCCATGGATCCGTAAAAATCATGCGGACGTCTGAATGGAGCCTTACAGGGGGGTGATCAATGACAGGGGGGTGATCAATGACAGGGGGTGATCAGGGAGTGTATATGGGTGATCACCCGCCTGTCATTGATCACCCCCCTGTAAGGCTCCATTCAGACGTCCGCATGATTTTTACGGATCCATGGATACATGGATCGGATCCACAAAACACATGCGGACGTCTGAATGGAGCCTTACAGGGGGGTTATCAATGACAGGGGGTGATCAGGGTGATCAGGTTGATCACCCCCCTGTCACTGATCACCCCCCCTGTAAGGCTCCATTCAGACATCCGCATGATTTTTTACGGATCCATGGATACATAGATCGGATCCACAAAACGCATGCGGACGTCTGAATGGAGCCTTACAGGGGGGTTATCAATGACA
The DNA here is from genome assembly GCF_014858855.1 of Bufo gargarizans. Classification (NCBI taxonomy): domain Eukaryota; kingdom Metazoa; phylum Chordata; class Amphibia; order Anura; family Bufonidae; genus Bufo; species Bufo gargarizans. Next base: position 122,961,511 of record NC_058084.1, read on the forward strand.
GGAGGTGATCAGGGTGATCACCCCCCTGTCACTGATCACCCCTCCTGTAAGGCTCCATTCAGACATCCGCATGATTTTTTACGGATCCATGGATACATGGATCGGATCCACAAAACGCATGCGGACGTCTGAATGGAGCCTTACAGGGGGGTTATCAATGACAGGGGATGATCAGGGTGATCAGGGTGATCACCCCCCTGTCAATGATCACCCCTCCTGTAAGGCTCCATTCAGACATCCGCATGATTTTTTACAGATCCATGGATACATGGATCGGATCCACAAAACACATGCGGACGTCTGAATGGAGCCTTACAGGGGGGTTATCAATGACAGGGGGTGATCAGGGTGATCACCCCCCTGTCACTGATCACCCCCCTGTAAGGCTCCATTCAGACGTCCGCATGTGTTTTGTGGATCCGATCCATGTATCCATGGATCCGTAAAAATCATGCGGACGTCTGAATGGAGCCTTACAGGGGGGTGATCAATGACAGGGGGGTGATCAATGACAGGGGGTGATCAGGGAGTGTATATGGGTGATCACCCGCCTGTCATTGATCACCCCCCTGTAAGGCTCCATTCAGACGTCCGCATGATTTTTACGGATCCATGGATACATGGATTGGATCCACAAAACACATGCGGACGTCTGAATGGAGCCTTACAGGGGGGTTATCAATGACAGGGGGGTGATCAGGGAGTGTATATGGGTGATCACCCGCCTGTCATTGATCACCCCCTGTAAGGCTCCATTCAGACGTCCGCATGTGTTTTGCGGATCCGATCCATGTATCCATGGATCCGTAAAAATCATGCGGACGTCTGAATGGAGCCTTACAGGGGGGTGATCAATGACAGGGGGGTGATCAATGACAGGGGGTGATCAGGGAGTGTATATGGGTGATCACCCGCCTGTCATTGATCACCCCCCTGTAAGGCTCCATTCAGACGTCCGTATGCTTTTTGCGGATCCGATCCATGTATACGTGGATCCGTAAAAATCATACGGACGTCTGAACGGAGCCTGACAGGGGGGTGATCAATGACAGGGCGGTGATCAATGACAGGGGGGTGATCAGGGAGTTTATATGGGGTGATCATGGGTGATCAGGGGTTTATAAGGGGTTAATAAGTGACCGGGGGGGGGGGTGTAGTGTAGTGTAGTGTGGTGTTTAGTGCGACTGTACTGACCTGCCTGTGTCCTCTGGTGGTCGATCCTAACAAAAGGGACCACCAGAGGACCAGGTAGGAGGTATATTAGACGCTGTTATGAAAACAGCGTCTAATATACCTGTTAGGGGTTAAAAAATTCGGATCTCCAGCCTACCAGCGAGCGATCGCCGCTGGCAGGCTGGAGATCCACTCGCTTACCTTCCGTTCCTGTGAGCGCGCGCGCCCGTGCACGCGCGTTCACAGGAAATCTCGCGTCTCGCGAGAAGACGCGTATATGCGTCCAGGAGGAATAAAGCAACCACCTCCCGGACGCATATATGCGTACAGCGGTCGGGAGGTGGTTAAAGTGGTTATTCTATGAATTAAAAATAATGTATCTGGACTCATGCGCACCATTATTTTAAAGGGGTTGTCTTATATTACCGTTACTAAGGCAAGGTGAGACACAGTCCTGACCACCAGCTGACCGGGAAGCTCTCTTGAGCACCACAATGGGAGCTACTGAAACAGAGAGTGCTGGTGGTCAGAACTGTGTCTCTTATCGCTTTAAAAAGGGCTAATTCACATGACCGCATTTATGTGTCCGCATCGGTTCCACAATTTTGTAAAACAGATGCGGACCCATTCATTTAAATGGGGCAGCAAAAGATGCATGTGCTGTCCGCATCCGTACTTCCGTTCCATGGCCCCGCAAAAAAGAGAGCATGTCCTATTCTTGTCCGCAACTGCAGACAAGAATAGGCCTTTCTATCACAGGGCTGGCCCTGTGCACTCCGCAAAATATGGAATGCACACGGCCAGTATCTATGTTTTGGTGATCAGCAATTTGCGGACCGCAAGACACATACGGTTGTCTGAATGAGCCCTAACGGTGAGACGAGACAACCCCTTTAAGTGTATCAATCCAAAGAACACTGCTTTGCAGTGTAATTTTTAGCCTTCAGCGAGACAGGAGGCAGGGGCGCACCACCAATGAGGCCAGGTGAGGCGATCGCTTCAGGCAGCACCAGGAAGGGGCAAGAGGGGGGGGGGCAGCAGAAGGGCCATGGGCAATGAGCGCTTTAATTGTGGCAAACGGATTAGGTTAATAAATTGGCATTGGGGGGCAGCAGAAAGGCTAGGTGTACCTCTGACAGGAGGGCAGGTGCAGGGCTGGTGAAAGGTTAACGGAGTCAATGACCAGACCTGTATTGTTGCGATAAATAAAGGCTCTCTTTACTGAATAGATAATAGTAGTAGTATTCATACAGCAGTAAAGGTTACAGGTTTGAGGTGGGCTACAGAGTAGGATTCTCCTAATAGTTGCTTATAGGCAGTAGCAATGATGGTAGTAGTAGTCCTCTTTGAATCTCACAATCTTTCCAAATAACCACAGGCATGCAATTCCCTTCCCATTAACTCTCTGCAGTTCCCAGACTGAGGGCTGCAGATCTTAGATTTAGATGGTCAGTCCAAAGTGTGTAGGGTGCCAGAGGCAATTTGGCCATTCCACAAGCAGTAAAGTCTTTTTCCATAAACAAGTGCTATCTTACTGTCTGAATCCAATGCATCAAAAATGGTTAAAGAGAAAAGGAGTTCACAGGGTAAGTATATAAAGGTGTTAATTCCCTCAAGAGGATATGTATTAGGCTCACCTGTTAGTGTTGTGTAAAGTTGGACACAACTCCAGTTAACACTTGGAATGCCGAAAAAAAGGTTGGTACAGCCAATGCTATCTGAACCTTCAGAGGCAGGAGCTGGTCAGCCAAAGGAGTGGATGAAGCACAAGGAGAGAAACAGGTGGACTAATTGAGTCTCACTTTTAGATAATAGCTGGTAGTTATGAAACATGTCAGGAGAAAATGATGAACTGTAAAACCTAAGCGACCTCCTTCAAGGAGACACATCATTTCAATCAGATTTGATAAAAGGGGTACTGGATACCCCCCAAAACACGTCTATTTAGCAACATCAATAAAGGGTTTACAGTTCATTATATTGTCCGGTTGTGTTTCACGCCTACCAGCTACCATCTAAAAGTGGGACTCAAATAGTCCACCTGTTTCTCTCCTTGTGAATCCAATGCATGACCTTGATATTTTTAACTCTTCGGTGGATAGCCTCTCATTTAATTTGTTCTTTGGCAGTTTTTCAGTCTCAGGAATGGTGTTTCCTGGAGAAGACTTCACTTTGGGCCTATTTCTCAGGAACTCACACATGTACAGTCGTGGCCAAAAGTTTTGAGAATTACATAAATATTGGAAATTGGAAAAGTTGCTGCTTAAGTTTTTATAATAGCAATTTGCATATACTCCAGAATGTTATGAAGAGTGATCAGATGAATTGCATAGTCCTTCTTTGCCATGAAAATTAGCTTAATCCCCCAAAAAAACTTCCACTGCATTTCATTGCTGTCATTAAAGGACCTTCTGAGATCCTTTCAATAATTGTCTTGTTAACTCAGGTGAGAATGTTGAGGAGCACAAGGCTGGAGATCATTATGTCAGGCTGATTGGGTTAAAATGGCAGACGACCTGTTAAAAGGAGGGTGATGCTTGAAATCATTGTTCTTCCATTGTTAACCATGGTGACCTGCAAAGAAACGCGTGCAGCCATCATTGCGTTGCATAAAAATGGCTTCACAGGCAAGGATATTGCGGCTACTAAGATTGCACCTCAATCAACAATTTATAGGATCATCAAGAACTTCAAGGAAAGAGGTTCAATTCTTGTTAAGAAAGCTTCAGGGCATCCAAGAAAGTCCAGCAAGCGCCAGGATCGTCTCCTAAAGAGGATTCAGCTGCGGGATCGGAGTGCCACCAGTGCAGAGCTTGCTCAGGAATGGCAGCAGGCAGGTGTGAGGGCATCTGCACGCACAGTGAGGCGAAGACTTTTGGAAGATGGCCTGGTGTCAAGAAGGGCAGCAAAGAAGCCACTTCTCTCCAAAAAAACATCAGGGACAGATTGATCTTCTGCAGAAAATATGGTGAATGGACTGCTGAGGACTGGGGCAAAGTCATATTCTCCAATAAAGCCTCTTTCCGATTGTTTGGGGCATCAGGAAAAAGGCTTGTCCGGAGAAGAAAAGGTGAGCGCTACCATAAGTCCTGTGTCATGCCAACAGTAAAGCATCCTGAGACCATTCATGTGTGGGGTTGCTTCTCATCCAAGGGAGTAGGCTCACTCACAATTTTGCCCAAAAACACAGCCATGAATAAATAATGGTACCAAAACACCCTCCAACAGCAACTTCTTCCAACAATCCAACAACAGTTTGGTGAAGAACAATGCATTTTCCAGCACGATGGAGCACCGTGCCATATGGCAAAAGTGATAACTAAGTGGCTCGGGGACCAAAACATTGACATTTTGGGTCCATGGCCTGGAAACTCCCCAGATCTTAATCCTATTGAGAACTTGTGGTCAATCCTCAAGAGGCGGGTGGACAAACAAAAACCCACTAATTCTGACAAACTCCAAGAAGTGATTTTGAAAGAATTGGTTGCTATCAGTCAGGAATTGGCCCAGAAGTTGATTGAGAGAATGCCCAGTCGAATTGTAGAGGTCCTGAAAAAGAAGGGCCAACACTGCAAATACTGACTTCTTTGCATAAATGTCTTGTAATTGTCGATAAAAGCCTTTGAAACGTATGAAGTGCGTGTAATTATATTTCACTACATCACAGAAACAACTGAAACAAAGATCTAAAAGCAGTCTAGCAGCAAACTTTGTGAAAACTAATATTTGTGTCATTCTCAAAACTTTTGGCCACGACTGTAGATATTGTCTCTAGATCTGCTCAGCCAAGACCCACTAAGTAACCATAGGAGTCCACACCAGCCAGTCCCCATGGTAACCTAACTAAGACTGCCATACACAACCATTGGGAATACATGGTGCATAAAGAGATAAGTGCTTTTAGTATTAATTCACAACATTGAACTTTTTGCAAACAAGTAACATTTAACAGTGATCCATTGGGTCACTGCAGTAGTCCAATCTCAACTCTTCATGGCCGAGATAGCTGGAACTACCAAAATGGCTGAGTGACCGGCACACCTCTGTTTCCGTAACTCCCATAGTGGTGAATGTGAGCTAGGCAAAAAGTGTAGCACAGCAACCTAGGAGTTTTTGAAACAGTGTAGCTTGCTCTACTACTCTGTTTGCACAGCTCCTATTCACTGTTATGGGAGTTACTTGGCCGTTTTGATAACTGTCTCCCCAAGTCAGCATTTACTGTGGGTTATTCCTATCTTGGTCATGAAAGGTCCAAATGGAACAACCCTTAAACTATGTTAACAAGTTAAAAGAAAAAGACACAACACACAATATGAAACAGACTTTTATGTTCACTTATTGCAGGTGTTATTGCAACTTATTAAATTGCTTTACTATATATTTGCCTTATGGTCATTTGTGTTTTAGTCTACAGTCCCAGTATCTTTTCATTCATTTTATTAATGCATTGATTTATTTGTCAATACATCAAATACATATAACCTATGTGACACAGATACATACTGTATACAGAAGTGAGAGACATTGCAAATACTCTCATGTCTTGTCTGTGCCCCTGAGTACATGATAAAAAATTACACTAGAAATCTTGTTTTGCACAGAATACTTTTGTCATCAGAATTGTATTGTATATATTTGTTCTGAAATCAATCATCTCATCTAGCACCTGTCTCTCCATGTCTCATTTTCTGTCCCTATAACATTGCCTTTGAATACCCAACCATCTGCAACAGCTTACCTGTATTTCCATGCCTCATTGCCTGTCCAAATGTCATCTTCAGACATATTATTTTTGTCTCTTACTTCCAATTTCAAACCGTCTTACTTATTTTTACAAGGACCACAGTAGAAGAGACAGAGTTTCTCATCTACAAACACTTTTCTAAATTATGAATAAAATGAAGCTAATATACAAAAGAGTAATAATAATTTAGCTGTGAATGCCTTGAGTCTCCAAGTCAAGGTTCTACATCATCCCATGTAGTGTTACATCAGATTAGTTTTAATCAATTTCTTTATGCTTGACTACACTATTGCTGTCTAGCCAACCCAAAGAGAAATAAGGGCCAATTCTCCTACATACTTATGAACTAAATGTGTAGAAGGCTTTATTTTACATTTTTTAAAGCATACTGCTCCCCAAATTGAAAGGTTGTTCCTGGATTCCTCTGTGCTGTAATTTGCATGCAGTTTTTCTCTTGTAAGCTCATCTGTTTGTTAAGCTTTGTTCTGGTTTTACTTTCAGGAATCGGGGGTTGTACACAGCTAACCAGTGTCAGCCATATTAGTTTCAAGAGACTAATTTTGCATGGCCACCCTCTAAGGACGCCTTGGCAGTCAATGTCATTGTGGGAGCCCCATCATCCTTTTTAATGTTCAGACGCATTGTTCAGACGCATGATTGATAAAAGTATGAAACAAGATCTAGTATTAGGTAATGTGAGGGATGAGAATCCATTTTGTATAAACATGTCCTCCATCTTGTACATACTGTATGTGGAAACATTAATGAACCAGATGGCAGAATGTACTGTAAGGGAGTCTCTGTGTATATACATCAAATGCTCCTAGCTGCAAGGGCAAGGTAGTGGCCCCCTCGCTTCCTTATCAGAGTCTGACATCCAAGAGAGAGTTATACTCCTTTTTAGTTTGGAATGCGCTGCTAACAAGTACTAACTTTGAGATAAGATGCTACAGAGTTTTTTTAATTATTATAAATTTTTACCAATAAAGACTAATTCTGTTAGTATGGTACGGAAGTATTGCCTTTTTTGAGTAACCAATCAAATCATTAGTTTCACTTTCCACCCCCTTTGGTGGTGTGCCACATTTGTCTGTTATCTATACTGGTATAATAATGTATGTTTTTATGGAATAAAGGAGTGTAGTTGATTCAGCAGTGTGTCTGTGTCAGCTCTCTCTGAGCGCTCATGAAACTTCAATTTGGAATCCCGACAATCATAGAGGTGGGGGTTTTGCCCTCACAAAATTGGCGCCTCAACGAGGGGCTCGACTAAAGGACACTTCATTAATCTCCCGACAACTTTGATAATCCGGACCAGGACGGACAGATATAAAAGACAGCGCCGCAAGGTAAGAGACTTTATCCTACATTATATCTGTGCCTCCCTGACCGGTTGTCTGGCTTGAGGGATTGCTGAAGGAACATACGTATAAAAGTCATTTTACAGTCCAGTTCATATTGATAAAGAACCTTAAAAGTAAAAAAAAATGAATCAGTACAAAAAATATCAAATAAAATGGCTGTATCATTATTCTAAAAATTAAAAAAAGCACAACTTCTGACACAAATATATAGTATTTTGAAGATTACTTTTTATTTTATTTTGTTTTTTACAATGTGCAGATAGTACTGTACCCCTCCATCCACCCTTCCCCACCTTCTCCAACCACCCAGCACCCTTACTCACATAAGACAAGTAATATTTATAATATAGCTTACAGTAACTTACTGTAAATCCTTACAGTTCTGAAGACTTCAGCAGGCTAAGGATTAGTGCTCTGGGCAGCTGGGCTCAGGGTGCAAGTGGGCACCGCTCTGCAGTTCAGGAAGGAGACCGCGGCTCTAGCGTTGCAGTGCCTTTGTGTGACATTCACGGCACGTGGCGTACGCAAAGGGCAGGGGAGATCGGGAGGAGAAGCAAGTACCGTATTTTTTGCCCTATAAGACGCACCTAGGTTTTAGAGGGGGACAATAACAAAAACATTTTTTTCATTATACCTCGGGTCAGACCCCCAATGTTATTCAGACCTCAGCTAACAGCCCAATAAGATGCCGAATTTTAATAAGACCTTAGCTCAGACCCCCAATCAGACCTCAGCTCAGACCCAAATATGTATGACCCCCAATCAGACCTCAGAAAGAGCCCCATGCCTCTCATCATCCTCCAGTAGCCTCATAGCAGCCCCCAGTTGCTTCTCAGCCCCCAGCAGCCTCTCCATCAACCCCCAGTGCCTATCATCTTCCCCCAGTGCCTCTCGTCAACCCAAAGCAGCCTCTCCATCAGCCCCCAGTAGCTTCTCAGCCCTAAGCTGCCTCTCCATCAGCCCCCAGTGCCTCTCATCTGCCCCCAGTAGCTTTTCAGCACCCAGCAGCCTCTCCATTAGCCCCCAGTAGCTTCTCAGTCCCCAGCAGTCTCTCCATCAGCCCCCAGTGCCTCTCATCAGCCCCCATCAGCCTCTCCATCAGTCCCCAGTAGCTTCTCAGCCCCCAGTAGCCTCTCCATCAGCCCCCAGTACCTCTCATCAGCCGCCAGTGCCTCTCATCTGCCCCCAGTAGCTTCTCAGCCCCCAGCAACCTCTCCATCAGTCCCCAGTGCCCTCCCCAGCCTCCAGAAGTGTCCATCAGCCTCGTAAATATAAAATAATAAAAAACACTTACCCTTCCTGCTCCTGGATGCCGCCGCTCCTCTCCTCCAATGCGATCTGCATCCTCCTGCTGTCGGCTGTGCTGTGAATGCTGCGTGAAGCGTGACGTCACAGAGCGCCTTATGCCTGTGCGCAGCCCTGCACAGCTGACAGCCAGGGCCGGTGCAAGGATTTTTGCCAACACAAGCAAAGCTACATTTTGGCGTCCCCACCACCACCAGAACTTGGTTGGGGTGATGTAAAAAGGAGGGGGTGATGTAACATAGAGATGGTGATGTGACATGGAGGGGGAGAAATGGGACATGAAGGGGGGGGAAATGTGACATGGAGGGGGATGAGAAATGTGACATGATGGGGGGAGAAATGTGACATGGAGGGGAGAGAAATGTTACACGGAGGGGGGAGAAATGTGACACATCATCCCCCCCATATAACATTTCTCCCCCTCCATGTAACATGTCACCCCCTCCATGTCACATTTTACCCCCCATATAACATTTCACCCCCATATAACATTTCACCCCCCATGTCACATTTCTCCCCCTCCATGTCACATTTCTCCCCCTTCATGTCACATTACTCCCCCTTCATGTCACATTTCTCCCCCTTCATGTCACATTTCTCCCCCTTCATGTCACATTTCTCCCCCTCCATGTCACATTTCACCCCCCATGTCACACTTTCCCCCTCCCCTCTATTAATGTTGTGTAAAAAACATTATGCTCCCCTGGCCCTGTCTGCAGCAGGTCCCCTTCTCCTCTGTGTGGTCCTGGTATCTTGTCTATGGGCTCCCGACAAGTTGTTGAGGACCTATCCCACTCAGCCAATCAGTGGCCGCAGCTGTGTCATGTGTCAGGCCAGTGATTGGCTCAGCAGGAAATCACTGGCCTGACACGTGATACAGCTGCAGCCACTGATTGGCTGAGTGGGAAAGGTCCTTAACAACTTTTTGGGAGCCCAGAGAAAGATACCAGGACCAGACCAGCGGTGCGCAAGTCATTTCACCGCTTCCTGGTCCTCTGCGGCAGTTTTTACCATGCTTTAGGGCGGCCTGGGGGGCAACTGCCCCCCCCCGTCCTAGCCCGCCCCTGACCCTAAGGTTATAAGTCAGCCAAAACATTGGTGAAGGAAAGAGGAGGTAAAGAGGGTCTGAAGAATGTGGACAAAGGGTTGGAGAAGGTGGGGATGAAGTATGGGAATCTTAACCCTAGGAGTACTAGTGCGGTGGCACCATGATTTAGGGAGGCAGCTTAGAGGAAGCTAGTCTGGTAAAGATTCAGTAGGACACATTGTGGTTGGATAAAGGATCATGGATGTGAAGAAGTGGTTGATATATGGATAAAAGTAGCTTGTGAGGTTGAAACTGAGGGATGGAGAGGAGAGGTAGTTACTATAGTATTGTATGTACTGATAATTTATTTGTCTGATCAGAAAGGAGAAAAAAAAATGTGAGAGGGGGTTGTGCACAGGTGGGTTGGGGATAGATTATCAACTTCTCACCTATCCTATGCGTCGATCTATCACGCCTAGAGGTTTGGGCCAATCCATGAACATCATTGCCATCTGTTTTGTTGAATGTGTTCCCTATATATACCCAATGTCGACACCATTGTAGCCACTTCCCTTGAGAAAGCAACACGCGAAACGCGCTTCAGGGAGTGGACTAGTGGTGCCGGGTTTGAGGTCTGGATTGTGGTCAGTATAATTGTAAGACTATTTTCATTGATTTTTCTCTGTGCAGACATTTTAGTCTGCTGATGATTTGTACTAGCTTTATCTAGTTTTCTGTCTTTTTCTAAATTGCACTATTATATGCGTGGTGTGTGCCATACTGTGGCGCCAGTGGTACACACTGTGTTTGTGCATATACCATCTTTTCTTTCTCCATATAGATTAAATTAGTGATTTTATCACGGTTTATGAACTAAATCTTCTTTGCTGATCGCATTTTGCACTTGCACTTTATTTCTTGACCCGCTAATCATGCACCACCAGCCCTAGAGCTTTTTTAATTGTGTTTTTAACCTTGTGTTGTGTCAATTGTGAGTATTTATGTGATTCTAATAAAATTGTGTATGGTTTCATTATATTGTGTAGTGGTACATTATTTTACATCGTTTAGTGGGTATCCATATATTCCTTTTGGTTAACTATGTTAGTATATATGGATCCGTTACATTTACATGTGAATTAGTTTTGGTGTTTCATCTAGGTGAACCAGAAGGACTGTCCGAGGGAGGAGGACCTAGACTAGGTGAACCAGAAGGACCGTCTGAGGGAGGAGGACCTAGGGTACGTTTTAACTAGGTGTACCAGAAGGATTATAATCCGAGGAAGAAGGACCTAGGGGAAGCCCGGCTGGCAAATTATGTAATTCAGGATTTGGGGTGTTAAAGTGCCTTGTGAGCCAGACGCAAATCCTGGGATTGGACTGAGACAGACCATGGGGACCATACCAAGTCCAGGGAGCAAAAGAGGAAAACTGCCAGACAAATAGTGAGAGAGAGAGTAGGAAAGAGACAGTAGAGACATATGCAGCTGTACTGCGGACCATTTGGACTGACATGGGTTGGAATCAGACTGGACCAATGGGTGATAAATTGTTGACATCCGCATTTATGGAAGGCTTGAGACCTGCTCTACAAGCAAAGTTAAAAAGCTTGTAAACCTGAATGGCGAGTCACTCCACTGCCACAACTGATTGCTGCTGCAAAAGGGTTAGAACTAGACGTGAAAAAGAATTCAGGGGCTGCAGTCGAATATGTCAATCAGAGACAAGGAGAGCAGCAAACATCCTGTAGAGATTTCAGATGTTTTAACTGTGGGAAACCTGGCCACATAAAACAAAGTGCCAAAGGATACTGACAGTGGAGATCAACAGACCTCCACTGCCATTTTTACTCCCTGCTAGGAACAGACAGCCTCCTAAATGACATGACCTCCATGACTGTGTACAATTAATGCAACAAGAAACATCAGGATTTAATCATGTCCATGAAAACCCCCTTGATAACTCTGATTTTGAGTATTTTGTAGATGAAAGCAGATTCATGGAAGAGGACGGCCGGTTCCACACTAGATATGCAGTGGTCACACAGCATGAGGTAAGGATAGCTGAACCACTGCCACATCACATGTCAGCGCAAGAGGCGGAGCTGAAGGCACTCCTTGAGGCGTGGAAATTGGCCAAGGGGAAGAAGGTGAACATCAACACGGACTCAAGGTATGCTTTTGGTATTGCACATGACTATGGACCCATATGGCAGGCTAGAGACTTTCTAACATCAGAACACCAGACAATTAAAAATAAAGACTCTGTACTTGAACTTATGAACTCTCTGTTATTACCAGAAGAGGTTGCTATTATTAAGGTAAAGGCTCATTCAAGATGTACCACGGTGGAAGCAAAATGATCGAGCAGACAAGGCAGCCAAACAAGCTGCACTCAAGCCACTAAATGCTGACGCCACCCCTGGTGCTACTGGTCTGTGCATTGGACAATCCTGGTCAAGTGGTGAAGACTCCAAGCAAGCACACCCCCAGGCCACTTTACCCATTCCAGAGACTGCAGATAGACTATATACAACTGCCTAAGGTAGGAGTATATGAATTTGTCCTTGTGTGTGTTGATCTCTTTTCAGGGTGACCGGAAGCCTTCCCAGTAGCAAAGGCAAAAGCAAAGAAGCTGGTCAGTGAGCTGGTGTGCAGGTATGGTATCCCTGAAGATATTGAATCAGACAGGGGTTCGCACTTCACAGGAGAAGTAATGAGGGAAGTGATGCAGGCCATCACCATTTGAGATTCTGTTTGGAAGCGCCCCCAGATTAGGATTGTATTTTCCACAACAGTTGCAAATGAACTATGATAGCGTAACAAGCTACATGCTGGCCCTCACAAAGAGGCTTGAGCACACCCATGAACAAGTGTTTGCTTCCCTTCCAGATCCAGTAGAAGGAAAACACAGTCTGCAACCAGGAGACTGGGTGGTAATAAAAAGACATGTGAGAAAAGGCCTAGATCCCAGATTTCACTGTCCTTTCCAAGTCCTGTTGACTACTCGTACAGCAGTAAAGGTTGAAGGAAAGCCTAACTGGATACACGCTTCTCACTGCCAGAAAGTTCTGATGCCCAAGGATGAGGATCCTCCTGCTGATGGCCGCCCTAATCCTGGGAACAACAGCACTGTACCAACAACTGAAGAATAACTGGGACAATGCACTTATCCGACACCACCAGGTGCTGTTTAGAGAACTCAATGACACTGACAGTAAAATTTAAGACTGTTGGATCTGTACTCACAGTCCCATGAGTTCAAGAACTCTGCCTTATCTGACAATCCCTTTGACTTTTAAAGAACTTATTCATATGTCTTGTTGGCAGTTTGTCTCACAAAGAAGACCAAGGCCTGATGATCAAAAGTATAACCCCACTGCAGTCCCTCGCCCCATAGTGGCAAGACAAACATCTCCCTGGTGGCAAGACAAACAATAATACAAGTAGTGTTGATTATAATAGTAGTATATGCTGGGATTAAAGGGCTTCTGTCACCCCACTAAAGTGATTATTTTTTTTTGGGCTGGTGAAATTAGTTATATTGCGATATATCACAATTCGGCGCAGGCGCTCTGAGATGAGGAGGCTCGTCTCCTCAGCACTCCCTCAGTGCGCCTGCGCCGATGACGTCTTCTATTTCGGTGATGTCATCGGCGCAGGCGCACTGAGGGAGTGCTGAGGAGACGAGCCTCCTCATCTCAGAGCGCCTGCGCCGAATCAACAGAGGCGCGCGATTTTTGAAATGCCGACAGGGCTGGCCGGAGGAGGAGATCCCGGCTGGCCCTGTCAATCAACACGACGAGGGGGCGGATTTCTGCAGCAGCTAGCAGCAAGTAGCCGCCCTACTTGCTGGTAGAGACCGGATTTACATATGATAAAACTTCGTTTTTTGAAGAAACTGCTGGATCAAAGTAAGTAACACAATTATATTGTGATATATCGCAATATAACTAATTTCACCAGCCCAAAAAAAAAAAATCACTTTAGTGGGGTGACAGAAGCCCTTTAAGCTTATGTTTATATGCACCAACATGTTCTGTACCAAAAGGAGAATCTACCAGGATTATTGAAAGGTCTTAGGAACTGCATCAATACCTGAGAAGGAATCTGGCCTCCGGCTGGCAGTTGAACCTATCCCACCTGAAGTACCTCTGGGTTAAGATGTCAGTTCCAAGATATCTCAAAATGGGGGAATTGTGAGGAATAATAATCCATTTTGTATGAACATGTTCTCCATCTTGTACATATGTGAAAAAATTAATGAAACAGATGGCGGGATGTAGGGAGTCTCTGTGCATATACTGTATTTTTCGCCCTATAAGACGCACCCACCCATTAGACGCACCTAGGTTTTTGAGGAGGAAAATAAGAAAAAATATATTTCGAACAAAAGGTGTGCTTTTGGTGTGTTTTGAACTATCGGTGGTCTGTTGAAGACACTATTATGGGGGATCTGTGGAAGACACTGTTATGAAGGGGATCTGTGGATGACACGCTGTTATGGGGAATCTGTGGATACGCACTGTTATGGGGATCTGTGGATGGCACTGTTATGGCGGATCTGTGGATGACACTGTTATGGGGATCTGTGGATGGCACTGTTATGGGGGATCTGTGGATGGCACTGTTATGGGGGATCTGTGGATGGCACTGTTATGGGGATCTGTGGATGGCACTGTTATGGGGATCTGTGGATGGCACTGTTATGGCGGATCTGTGGATGACACTGTTATGGGGATCTGTGGATGGCACTGTTATGGCGGATCTGTGGATGACACTGTTATGGCGGATCTGTGGATGACACTGTTATGGGGATCTGTGGATGACACTGTTATGGGGATCTATTGATGACACTGTTATGGGGAGGATCTGTGGATGACACATATATAGCATCTTATGCTATATATGTGTCATCCACAGATTTCCCCCATAACAGTGTCCCTGTGTAAATAGTGAATGACCCCCAATACAGGGGCTGGGGGCCGGCCACTGATATTGGAATGGCAGTGGCGCCCGGTGCAGTCACTGTATTCTATTACACTGGGCTCTGCTCACTATAGTATTCATATCTAACGTGTAGGCATGGGCGCTTTGATAAACTATAGCAATTCTTTGCAGCGGTAGAGAAATCAACTGTAGTACTTACTTGAAATTCCCGTAGCAGGCAGGCCGGGCAGCAGCGTAACTCACTACGTCACGCGCCTCCCACTTTTTGAATGAAGCAGGCGCGTGACGTAGTGAGTGACGTTACGCTGCCGCCCGGTCTGCCTGCTATATAAAGTGTGTTAAAAATATCCCCAACATTATCTTCTTTACATCTTTTTCAAAATATGATTATTTAATATACACTAATTACAATTATAAAAATCATATGCTTCCTTCAATTTCCTGGAAGTTGGAGGAAGAATTTTGTTCCCTGATTTTACAGGTTGATTAGATGATGGGAAAAAAAACTGTGGAGCGGCACCGCACTGGGACACAGTAGCAGTGTTTGGCGGCATAAGGAAGAAGAATTGGAGGAGGGATCTGGCATCCGACTTAGGCCTCATGCACACGGCCGTTGTGATGCCGCCGTTTTGGCGGCTCGGATGCAGACCCATTCACTTCAACGGCACCTGTGTATTGCAGATCAGCAGATGCGGTCCGCAATACGGCAACGGGAAGCACACGTTCGTGTGCAGGGGGCCTTATGATGAATCCTTTCCCACAAAACTATAAATCAATCTGCTCAGCTCCTCCTGCTCTATAACATGCAGCCTGCAGATTAATTAGCATTTTTATGGTGACAGGTTCCCTTTAATGAACGCTAATCGACACGAAAACATTTTGATCAGAGCTTGTTTAGATCATTTAATAGCAATAACAGTGACTGTATATGACCGAACAATCATTAAAGGGGTCCTACAGGACCAAGATCTCCTTTTAATGTGGCTATGCAAGGTGCAGTTGAAAAAAAAAGAAGAAAGACTGAATTGTCACCGAATTCCCTTTTCCTATGCTTTTGGACTCTGCAGGCCTGGATGTGTGACATGCCAACAATTGCCTCAGCGGTTTCAGCGCTCACATGCCATGCCGGGACATGTTTTATATACAAGCATAATTAATAAAAACGCTTGGTAGATGGGCACAACACAAGTTTGATCAAAATGTGCGCTAAGAGCTTCCATTGATCCATTTATAGTAGGTATAATACCACTTGAATTTAGAATGATCCCCATTTCTCAGCTTTACTGCTTATATGTGTGTGCAGCCATTAATTTTTTATTAATTATGTTTGCTTTATGGATATGCACCTATGACTATGAATAAGAATATGCCAGTCTAAATTTTCTTGCCCTATCTACAAGCATGTCAGCACTGCCATCCAATTAATGAATTCAGCGTTGACATGCTTGTAGACGGGCCGTAATACAACCAGTTTAGCAGTAACTAGAAGTGGAGGAGAAGGAAGCTCGGCACTGGAACTGGAGCGCAGGTGTCCCTGCATCCTACCTGACAATATCCAAAGGGTTTTCCGGTCTCAGAGAACTTCTTTAATGCTATTACTTCAAATACAGTTTCATCATTGTCAGCAACACATGCCTATTTACACGGGTTGATCTGCTGCTGACAAATGATCATTTTAATGTCCGCATAAAAGATACCATCAACAACAAACTAGTCTTTGCTCGTTTTTTGTTTGATTAAGGGATATATGAGGTGTGGGATTCGCTCTGGTAGTTGGGCTAAGCGGGTGCAGTACAGAGGCAAAGTTCAAGTTCGTTATTTGAATGTCTGTGTTTATTCACACATAAGGTAAAACAAAAAACACTCTTTGCAAGGTTGGTGTTTGTTCACACCGAGTAGAAACTTTGTGCATAACAAAAAATGTCACCTTGTCGGCGGTTCTGCCTCCAGCAGTCCAAATGCAAGCTTTAGGCCTCTTTCACACTTGCGTTGTCCAGATCCGGCGTGTACTCAACTTGCCGGAATTACACGCCGGATCCGGAAAAACGCAAGTGAACTGAAAGCATTTGAAGACAGATCCGTCTTCAAAATGCGTTCAGTGTTACTATGGCAGCCAGGACGCTATTAAAGTCCTGGTTGCCATAGCAGTAGTGGGGAGCGGGGGAGCGGTATACTTACAGTCCGCGCGGCTCCCGGGGCGCTCCAGAATGACGTCAGAGCGCCCCATGCGCATGGATGACGTGCCATGACGTCACTCTGGAGCGCCCCGGGAGCCGCACGGACTGTAAGTATGCTGCTCCCCCGCTCCCCACTACACTTTACCATGGCTGCCAGGACTTTAGCGTCCCGGCAGCCATGGTAACCATTCAGAAAAAGCTAAACGTCGGATCCGGCAATGCGCCGAAACGACATTTAGCTTAAGGCCGGATCCGGATCAATGCCTTTTAATGGGCATTAATTCCGGATCCAGCCTTGTGGCAAGTGTTCAGGATTTTTGGCCGGAGCAAAAAGCGCAGCATGCTGCGGTATTTTCTCCGGCCAAAAAACGTTCCGGTCCGGAACTGAAGACATCCTGATGCATCCTGAACGGATTTCTCTCCATTCAGAATGCATTAGGATAAAACTGATCAGGATTCTTCCGGCATAGAGCCCCGACGACGGAACTCTATGCCGGAAGAAAAGAACGCAAGTGTGAAAGAGCCCTTAAGTGGACCTGCACTCCCAACACACAGGTCTCAGCTTTTCAGCCCAGCACAGGGATCAGTTCCCACACCAGCGATTGCCAGAGCTCCTCTGTCAGAGAGAGGTTATCACTCCCAGCTGACACTACCGGCTAGGTTTTTATAGGTCAGTCAAGACCCGGTCTGGAACGTGGGGAGTAGTCACCCACCCAGCACTTTGACTACTCCCAGTAAGAGCCGTCCCGGATCAGCTATACAGCCATACTAAAATAGCAAAGTGTCAATCAGCATTAGCTGACACCTAAAAATACTGGCTCTTACTTCACCGAGGCGAGGAACCTCGGTGACACATACCTTCCGTCAACGACGGATCCTTGCACCTTCCTACAGGGGTCACTTATTAAACAGAAATATTCCTATATTAGTCGTATTTCTAGGGCAGATTGCTGCAACTTTTTCATGCCAGGTCTAAAAAAACGGGGAGGGTTATTATTTTGTACTTCTGTTTCAGGCATCAGAGCAAGGAAGCTCTTACATTTAGAACTGGCGGAGGATTCGCCGAAGTTATATAGAGATGCTGGTGCCTCTTCATAACTTCGGCGGAACCACCACCAGCTATGGGGTTTATTAAGACCGGCGTCTAAAACGCTGGTCTTAATAAATGTGCTCCGTACTGTTTTTACACAATCAGTAACAAGCATTCATACGAGTGATTGTTCGCCTGATCATTGCCCCATGTAAAAGGGCCTTCAGCATCAGAGATTGCTGCAAGAAACTTGTTATTTCTAAATATAATTAAAGCCCTTCGCGCCGTAAATTTACATTAGGTATTGAGATATTGCTCTGTTTTAAAGAGCATACACCCAGGGCTAATGTATGCGATCGACGATAATGTCGATTGCACACATTTAACCCCTCAAATTCTGTGGTCAAATGTAACAATGGTATCTGGAGCTCAAAACCCCAGAATAGTCTGTGTGGCAGCCTCGGTGCTCCTGAATTATTTGCAGCTGCAGTAGATAGGCCCCTATGGAGGCTCTGCCTGTGGCAGGACTCCATAGGAACATAGTGAAATGTTCATAGACTCTAAGGCCCCTTTCACACAGGCGAGATTTCCGCGCAGGTGCAATGCGTCAATTGCATGCTGTGAACAAACAGCGTGCAATTGCAGACAAGAATAGGACATGTTCTATTTTTTTCGAGATCGGAAGTGCGGGTCCGCATTTCCGGATCCGGGCCGCACATTGTGTGGCCCCATAGAAATGAATAGAAATGAATAGGTCCACAATTCCGTTCTGCAAAATGCGAAATGGAATTGCGAACGTGTGAATGGAGCCTTAGTGGAGGAGTGGACAGGACCACGCTGTGCTCAGGCTCAGTAACCTGTCTGCGGTGCAGGGGCAGAGCGATGACAGAGCAGCAGTCACCGAACATTCAGTGGTCAGAGGAATGTGAGTGATGTGAGTGTCCCAGCCTCGCTTCCCTATAACACACCCTGTAAAATCACCACTTATCTGTTAAACATCTGGTAATCTGCATCATCCCTCTGTTATATTCATTAGCAATGGGTCAGTAATCTATATACAGACGTGGACAAAATTGTTGGTACCCTTTGGTCAATGAAAGAAAAAGTCACAATGGTCACAGAAATAACTTTAATCTGACAAAAGTAATAATAAATTAAAATTCTATAAATGTTAACCAATGAAAGTCAGACATTGTTTTTCAACCATGCTTCAACAGAATTATGTAAAAAAATAAACTCATGAAACAGGCATGGACAAAAATGATGGTACCCCTAACTTAATATTTTGTTGCGCAACCTTTTGAGGCAATCACTGCAATCAAACGCTTCCTGTAACTGTCAATGAGACATCTGCACCTCTCAGCAGGTATTTTGGCCCACTCCTCATGAGCAAACTGCTCCAGTTGTGTCCGGTTTGAAGGGTGCCTTTTCCAGACTGCATGTTTCAGCTCCTTCCAAAGATGCTCAATAGGATTGAGGTCAGGGCTCATAGAAGGCCACTTTAGAATAGTCCAATTTTTTCCTCTTAGCCATTCTTGGGTGTTTTTAGCGGTGTGTTTTGGGTCATTGTCCTGTTGCAAGACCCATGACCTGCGACTGAGACCAAGCTTTCTGACACTGGCTAGTACATTTCTCTCTAGAATTCCTTGATAGTCTTGAGATTTCATTGTACCCTGCACAGATTCAAGACACCCTGTGCCAGACGCAGCAAAGCAGCCCCAGAACATAACAGAGCCTCCTCCATGTTTCACAGTAGGGACAGTGTTCTTTTCTTGATATGCTTCATTTTTTCGTCTGTGAACATACAGCTGATGTGCCTTGGCAAAAACTTCGATTTTTGTCTCATCTGTCCACAGGACATTCTCCCAGAAGCTTTGTGGCTTGTCAACATGTAGTTTGGCATATTCCAGTCTTGCTTTTTTATGATTCGTTTTCAACAATGGTGTCCTCCTTGGTCGTCTCCCATGTAGTCCACTTTGGCTCAAACAACGACGGATGGTGCGATCTGACACTGATGTTCCTTGAGCATGAAGTTCACCTTGAATCTCTTTAGAAGTCTTTCTAGGCTCTTTTGTTACCATTCGGATTATCCGTCTCTTAGATTTGTCATCAATTTTCCTCCTGCGGCCACGTCCAGGGAGGTTGGCTACAGTCCCATGGATCTTAAACTTATGAATAATATGTGCAACTGTACTCACAGGAACATCTAGTTGCTTGGAGATGGTCTTATAGCCTTTACCTTTAACATGCTTGTCTATAATTTTCTTTCTGATCTCTTGAGACAGCTCTTTCCTTTGCTTCCTCTGGTCCATGTTGAGTGTGGTACACACCATATCACCAAACAACACAGTGATTACCTGGAGCCATATATATAGGCCCAATGGCTGATTACAAGGTTGTAGACACCTGTGATGCTAATTAGTGGACACACCTTGAATTAACATGTCCCTTTGGTCACATTATGTTCTGTGTTTTCTAGGGGTACCATCATTTTTGTCCATGCCTGTTTCATGAGTTTATTTTTTTACATAATTCTGTTGAAGCATGGTTGAAAAACAATGTCTGACTTTCATTGGTTAACATTTATAGAATTTTAATTTATTATTACTTTTGTCAGATTAAAGTTATTTCTGTGACCATTGTGACTTTTTCTTTCATTGACCAAAGGGTACCAACAATTTTGTCCACGTCTGTATAAAGAAGGACGTATATATGTATGTATGTTCTGCGATCACTCAAAAACGAAACCATCGATTTCAACGAAACTTGGTAAACACATCCCTTGCTACCTGGAAAGAAATCTTGTGGGGGTTACAGCTCTCTAGCACGTAACGTTCCTGAGATATTCCCCCCAAAAAATTCAAATATGGCGCATCACATGACCTACATTAGTCAATACAAGCCTGCGGGTCTTTCTCTTCATATCCCAACTGCCATACACATGGTCACATGTCCCTTATCTGCCAATAGAAGCTTGGAGGCCCTTAGCTTCCACATACACACAGTTTTACTCCAGGTTTCCATAACAACCCAGCTATTTTTCTTCACTGCTGTAGGTCAGCTTTAGGCTAGGGCTACACGGTGAATAAGTCGTACAACACATAGGGCACAACTACACTGCTACATGTGTCACGCGACAATTTTTTTAATGATAGTCTATGGTGTTACGCGACATTGATGTCACACCAATGTCACGCGACAATTTTTATAATGATAGTCTATGGTGTTGCACATGTGACATTGATGTCACACCAATTTGCTAAGCATCTCTAATTTATTAGCATAGCATTTGCAATATAATATACCTTTGTACTTTATTTGGTTTGTAGAGTGCTGTTGCACTATGTGTTGTTCTATATGTATTTTCAGCCATGGCGACGTGCACCTACGCATTGGGATGTGCTGACCTCCCCCCCCTTTTTGTTTTGTAGTTTATATGGGAGTTGTGGCTGACTCCTATTTGGTCGTGCACTCCTGTTTTGCCTCACAGGCTGATTTTAATTAGCATGAGTACATAGTTTGCTCAGCATGCATGCTGGTATTTGTAGTCCCTGGATTCATTGGAGGCCATTTTGGCACCACAGATATAAACCTAAAAGGGGCCCAGCATGCATGTGGGACCTACGCTTTCCTGAATTTCATGGTCGCTGTCATGGCACATAACAGGTGAGTTTAGAGTTAGGACCCGTCTTATAGAGATCGCCTTGGCGTGCGGCAGACGGGCTCAAATAATTTAGTACAAAATGTATTTGCTAAGCATCTCTAATTTATTAGCATAGCATTTGCAATATAATATACCTTTGTACTTAATTTGGTTGTTCTAGATGTCACACCAATGTGATGCTACAATTTTTATAATGATAGTCTGCAGAAAATACATTTGCAGAAAAATCCATCATGTCGCAGTCGCAGCATGTCACAAGTCGCAGTGCGACACCATAGCCTATCATAAAAATTGTTTGAGACAAAATATTGCGCGACCCATTTCGTTGTGTAGCCCTAGCATTTAAGGGGCAGGATGCTGTGGAGGTCACTGTTAAAGGGGCGGGGTACTGTGGAGGTTACTGTTAAGGGGCGGGCCCCTGAGGAGGTCACTGTCAAGGGAATGGGGTGCTGTGAAACTCACTGTTAACCGGGCGGGCTGCTGTGAAGGTCAAAGTTAAGGGGATGGGCTGCTGTGGAGGTCCCATTTTAAAGTGGCGGGTCACTGAGGGGGGGTCAGTGTTAAGGGGTGGGGGACTGTGGAGCTCACTGTTAAAGGGGCGGGGTGCTGTAGAGGTCACTGTTATGGGGGATACTGTCGATATCTTTTAACGACACACACAAACATTAAATGAAATAGATGAAATATACCCGTGCGAAGCCGGGTCCTTCTGCTAGTTAGTTATATTATTGCAGAGACAGCTTTGGAAGTTAAATCTAATGACAGTAATAGAGAAATGGCGCTGATTAATTCATGTATTCATTATTTGTATTGACTTCCCCATCAGTGAGACTGTAGACCAGAAAAGTGTGTGTATAATGACGGGCTCTACATACCTCCCAACCGTCCCAGACCCAGCGGGTCAGTTCCAGATTTCTGTGGCTGTCCTGCGGTCCCGGGGCACCTGCGGAATGTCCTGCTCTCAACTGTTTCTTCAATCATCAACTGTTACTCCACCTGTAGTATACCACGACCTAATTCAGAACCTCACTCAGGCTCCACAATTATATCCACATAATCCACTTAGTCGTATTAGTCTTAGGCCTCATGCACACGGCCGTTGTTTGGGTCCGCATCCGAGCCGCCGTTTTTGCGGTTCAGATGCGGACTCATTCATTTCAATGGGGCCGCAAAAGATGCAGACAGCACTCCGTGTGCTGTCCGCATCCGTTGCACCGTTCCGTGGCCCCGCAAAAAAAATATAGCATGTCCTATTCTTGTCTGTTTTACGGCCAAGAATAGGCATGTCTACAATGGGCTGTCTGTACCGTTCCGCAAATTGCGGAAGGCACACGGGCGGCTTCCATTTTTTGCGGATCCGCGGTTTGCGGACCGCAAAAAACGGCACGGACTTGTGCATGTAGCCTTATTCAAAAGGTTAATTTGTGAGGTCTAAATAATACTCACTTTTGAAGCTTTGCTTCTATTTTTCAGTCCTTTTATTTTTCATATAAATAAATCACTATAACGCATAGTAATCCTGAGAGCGCTGAACTGATTGCTATGCCATGCTGCACGACGTTTCGGGGGTTATGCCCTCTTAATCATGCGTGACCCCCAAAACGCTGCTCTTAACTTTCTCTGTATCCTTAGGATGCAAGAATAGTTGAGTACAATGGTGAAGCAAGAGCCATCCGCTCCTTTCTCCACCATTCAACTGCCGGCGCTCTCATTGCGTCTTCAGAGATGAATACACAGAGGTCGGGGAATAATGAGGATTTCCCGGTCCTGCACTCTAGTGCTCAACAGGCGACATGAAGTCACTTTATAACGCTTGCTGCTGGGGAGAGCCTATGTACTGTATACACTGGGGAACAGGGCTAAGGTGTTATTTTTTTATTTTATTAAAAATACAGAGGCCAGCACTACTCTGTGGGGGCACTAAACTGGGCATTCTACTTTGTGGGGGCACTGAGGGAGCATTTGGGAAATTTGGGCGAATTTGGTCATGAGTTAGAGGCGTGGCTTAGTGTAAAAGAAAGTTTGCCGCGGCGCACTATTCGCGCAGCTAATTATGTCCCTCCTTGGGCTTTTTCAAAGTTGGGAGGTATGCTTGTATAATGTAGTCACAAAATAATGGTCAGGTACCAGTCCTACACTATGCAAGTGATTCCACAACACTTAGCTGATTAGAGTCGTCCACTTCCCAATAGGGACCACATCATCTAAGGCAGTGTTTCCCAACCAGTGTGCCTCCAGCTGTTGCAAAACTACAACTCCCTGCATGCCTGGACAGCCTTTGGCTGTGCAGGCATGCTGGGAGTTGTAGTTTTGCAACAGCTGGAGGCACACTGGTTGGGAAACACTGATCTAAGGAGTTCATTTATATAGAGTAGACATATGGATTAACATTTTAATGGTCCCACTAAAATACATTTCCCAAATGTGGTGCAAACCTACCATCACATGCCCTAAAGTAGATCCATTATAAATTGTAGGTTCATCCGTTTAAGCCATACCCATCAGTGGCATAACTATAAGGCCCCTTTCACACAGGCGAGATATCCGTGCGGGTGCAATGTGTGAGGTGAACGCATTGCACCCGCACTGAATCCGGACCCATTTAACCCCTCCAGCCCTATTTTACTATGCATTCTGGATTCAGAATGCTATTATTTCCCCTTATAACCATGTTATAAGGGAAAATAATACAATCTACACAACCTTGAACCCAAACCTGAACTTCTTTGAAGAAGTTCGGGTCTGGGTACCACAGCCGTTTTACTGGCTAGGGCAGTGCTAAAGCCCGCCCATCAGTGCCGGTGACGTCACCGGGCTTCCTGGCAGCCCCATGGAGAGCCTGGTTCATCACCGCAACTCCTGAAAATGCAAAGAAGAGCATCGGAGCATGAACTGCTCTGATGTTTAAGTCAGGGGGGCTGCCTGGGTGAAAATGGAGGTATGTCCGAGTTCAGCTCTGAACCCGGACAACCCCTTTAAGAAAAATTCTAAATGACAACTACTATAGAAAATCAAGGGTCCCAGTCTAGGTCAGAAAGTAGTAACAGCAAGCACTAAACATTATAAAACAAACGTAATAATAGTAATAAAAGTCTTACACAAATATACAGTAATAAAAGTCTTACACAAATATACACATACCTATTAAATATAATATAGCTTCAGATGTGAAATGCAAATAATCAATAAACATAAGTAATGAGGCCATTCATGGATTACTTGTCACTGCGTATATTAAGTGTTTCAATTATTCCTCTTTAGTTTGATAGATAAATGTGTACCCTGGTTCCTTGGCAGCCTAAGGAAAAATATAGAATGTCGGCTGCAAGCACTAGATACTGCACACTTTAAATGAAAAGAACAAATCAGATGGAAATACATAACTTGTTCTATCTTTTCTTTCTGTTCATGTTTGATGCATCTCTAGCATTTATTATGCAGTTTGTTGAGGTTTGACAAAGTAATTGTCTAGCAAACCATAACCATAATGACATTTCTCCGCTTCAAACAAAAGGATGTATTATTAGAAAAATATTAAAGCAAATGGCTTAATACATCAGCTATTTCTACAAATGCTGCTACTTCATGAATTAGACACACCTTGCCTGCTATTAATGCGCCCATTAATATGAATATTTTCTTAGTTATTTTCCACAAATGATGGTGGCCTATTACTTGCCTATTTCAGTTTTAAATTACACTGAATGGATTGTCTCAGTGAGGGACACGAGTTTGAACGCCAAAGGGGCATCCATAATTCATTAATTGAAAACATATATTCTTCCACAGATGTACAATATATTCTGCCAGCGTTATTCACTCATTCGCTCCTTGATTCCTAAAATTTCACTATGGCGTTTTTCCCTAGGTATTTGCCTGAGAAAAACTTAAAAGATTTACAGTCTGTCCTTGAAACAGCAGCATTCAGCAAATGCAATTTTGGGCTAACTTTCTACCTTCGGTGAACAAAAGCTGTGAGCAGAACGTTGAATAGATATGTTTTAATATGAGGAGTGTGACAGGATTATTTTTTTATGCTTCTTAAAGTGGCCACAGACATAGGACAAGATCCTTTGATGCACATATTTGCTATCTTGGTCAAGCTAGCATGTTAACTCTCTGGAGCAAGGGGAGAGGAGCTGCTGCCAGACACTGGAGGCACCACTTATCTTGGAGGAAATATCCAGCCTCTACGATTCAGAGTTCCCACAGTAAACAAAGATCTGGCACAACAGCTATTATATTTTTTACCAGATCCTGGTTAATCAGATGTATCTACTAAACAGTGTCTTCTTTAAAGAACAATTTAGAGATTTGCCTGAGTATTTTATCATATTCCCCTTACTTTTGACATTGCATTTAGAAGAGGGCCAGGTTGAGGTTGATGGAAGTCCCCCAGCATAAAATTTTGAGAGAGCGCCCATCCCAAAAATTGAACCCAAATGTCCAGCCCACCCTATAGCAGCCATATTTAGGACACACTTGGCACACTCCTTCACCCGGGGTTTACACCTGAGCATTTTACAGCACGTTCCTACGTGCTGTAAAACGCTCAACAAGGAGAAACCAATGCTTCCCTATGGGAATGGTTCTCACCTGGGCGTTTTACAGTGCGTACGATCGCGCTGTAAAACACCCGACACTCAAAAAAGTTATGGAGCTTCTTTGGGGCGTTTTGTCGCGCGTTCCCGTACATAGACTTTAGGGAACGCGCGACAATGGGCGTTCGCTTGTCTCTGTATGCGCGATTGTAAACACCGGTACAATCGCGCATACAGAGCGCATACAGAGCGCACCATCGCGAACGCTCAGGTGTGAACCCAGCCTAAAGTTTATGGGAGTAATGGAGCTAGAGGATCCAGCACATATGTTCAAAACTGAGAGAGAGAACAACACATGTTTCTACCTGTTCTTGACTTGATAGGATTGCAGAGTAGCCACTGGGGATTGCGGACTCCCAGAGAAGAGCAGTGTATAAATTAGTCATATACAGGGAAAAATAGATGATAGATAGATAGGAACATACAAATGGATTTGAAAAATATATTTACAGTGCAAGGTTCATGTGCCAGTATATGTGTGCACTTGCTAGTCACTTTAAGGCTATGGAAACCTTTGGGGGCACTGTATTGTATTCATTTTTGAGCTACAAATCATCTTTTTAGTTGTTTTTTTATAAAAAACAAAAATGTTGGGCCCTTTCTCTGTACAGGATTGAGATTCTCTAGTAGCAAGCTGTCTGTTTACACTGTGTTCCATCAGGGAACTCAGCTGACAGTTCGTGCGATTCTCTGATTCCTGATAAACACTCATTATAGCTCTATTCTTCTCTTACTGATACAAACATGGCTTAAATAAGTGTTTATGCGCTGTAAGGAGTTCAGAGAGAAGAACTATACATAGCCGCCAGATGACAGCTCAGTAACCTTTTATGACAAAAAAATGCAGAAGATTTTTAATAAATTCCAAATAAAAATAGATTTTTAGCAAAAAAAAATTGTAAAATGTGCCCCGAAGGTGTTCAGAGCCTTTAAAGGGGTTGTGCATCAGGATATGTCATCAGTATTAGATTATTTTAGATTGGCAGGGGTCAAACTCCTGGCACCCTCACTGATCAGCTGTTTGAAAGGGGTCACGTCACTCACACAAGCGTTGCGTCCTATTTAACTGCACCCTGTCTAGCTTGTAGAGGCGATGCAGTTTAACTACAAATGCTTATCTCGTTCACTTGAATGGGACAAGCAATTAGAATTACACTGCACCGCCACTGCAAACTAAGACAGCACGCGATTAAACAGTGCAGAGAACACATAGCTTGCATGAGCTCCATCATGCCTTCAAACAGCTGATCGGCAGGGGAACCAGGAGTCGGACCCCCATCGATCTGATAATGAGGAAAGGTCATCAATATCACCGCACTGCACAACCCCTTTAAGTGTTTCGCTACCCCAATCATATTGCCCATTTTAACAGATTCTTAAACTGTCATTCAGTGTCTTTAATGACTTTTGCCTTATAAAACACCCAACTGATTACTTCTGTGGATGCAGGGTAGAGCATGGTGTACCCAAACTTCAGGACTATGCCATACCTGGTGCTGTCTCACGAAATGTTCAACACTTGGCACAGTTGATGTCTTTCTCTTCTATACTCTAGCTTATATAGGAGAATAATAAAATGTGTAAGCTTTTGCACATACAGTATCATTTTTATTTTTTTTAGTATAATGTCAGTTAAATGTATAGTATAGTTGGCTCAAAAATAATAGATATGATTAGCAGGCAATATTCATGGTTTTTCCAGTTGATGGTAAGTGCTACTTGACCAATCAGCTTCTGCTACATCATTATACAGGTATTAGTTAATATTAGTGTTGATCGAGCACCGTAGTGCTCGGGTGCTTGGGCCGAACACATTGGTATAAT